>NC_091285.1:512764640-513064904 GCF_032444005.1 Ranitomeya imitator
TCTCCAGCATTGCCCAGTGTGTCTAGAAATCTGCCCCAGGGTCTCCAGCATTGCCCCAGTGTGTCCAGAAATCTGCCCCAGTGTGTCCAGAAATCTGCCCCAGGGTCTCCAGCATTGCCCCAGTGTGTCCAGAAATCTGCCCCAGTGTGTCCAGAAATCTGCCCCAGGGTCTGCAGCATTGCCCCAGTGTGTCCAGAAATCTGCCCCAGTGTGTCCAGAATTCTGCCCTAAGGTCTCCAGTATTGCCCCAGTGTGTCCAGCATTGCCCCCAGACAGACAGAGTCAGACATAAAGAAAAAAAAAAAGTAAAATCCTCACCTCTCCCGTTCCCAGCGCAGGTCCGGTGCACTAAGCGTCTCTCCGGCTCTGCAACGCTCAGGACAGAGGCTGAGCATGCAGTGATGACATCATTGCACCCTCTGCCCTGAGACGTCGCAGAGTCAGAGGGCGCTGAAGAGGCTGCAGCTACCGCGCAGCTGCGCAGGCGCAGGAACCAGGAGAGGTGAGTATTAGAAGAAGGGGGGCCCAATGCCAGCGCTGGCACCGGGGGGGGGGGGGGGCCTGGTCGTGGCGGCGGTCGGCGCCGCCAGAAGATTTAAGGGGCCCGCGTCTCATTGTGCCGCCTGGGGGATTGTGCCGCCCGAGGCGGCCCGCACCCCCCGCACCCCCCTTCCTACGCCACTGCCTACAGAACCCAGTTTCCACTAAAACTGTTCATCGGGAGCTGCACAAATCTGGATTCCATGGAAGAGCTCTGCAATTAGATAACCGCTGCTCTCAATGACAAATGTTTCCAAGCATTTAGAGTGGTGTAGAAACCTCCAGAATTGGTCCCTAGAGCAGTGGAAACGTGATATTCTCAGACGAATCATCGTTTACCCTATTTCTGACCTACAGCCGAGTGTACGTTTGGAGACAGCCGAAAGAAGCATTCCATCCAGACTGCCTTCTCCCAACCGTAAAACATGGCAGAGGTTCTGTGATGATCTGGGGTGCTATTTCTTGGAGATCCGCCGGGCCAATGATATCCCTTCATGGAAGAATTATCAGCCGAGATTATTTAGGCATTTTTGGCGACCAAGTGCATCCAGTGGTTCAAGCGCTGTTCCCGGAGTGGAACGTCATCTTTCAGGATGATAATGCACCAATTCATACAGCTAGAATCGTTAAAGCATGGCACGAGGAACATTCTAATGAAGTTGAGCATCTCATCTGGCCCCCATAATCCCCAGACCTCAACATTATTGAGCATTTATGGTCAATTTTAGAGATTCAAGTTAGACGTCGATTTCCGCCGCCATCGTCGCTCAAAGAACTAGAGGGTGTTTTAACTGCAGAATGGGCTAAAATTCCTTTGGATACAATTCACACCTTGTATGAATCCATACCTCGGAGAATCGAGGCTGTAATCACCGCAAAAGGTGGACCTACACCATATTAAACTAACTTTTGTTGATGTTTCCAGGTGTTTCCATTATTTTGTCCAACCCCTGTACATCTTCAGGGGCGGACACAGACAGCTTGGGGCCCCTGTGCAGGAAATGTGCCTAGGCCCCCCTCCTTTTAAGGCGACAAAGCTAAGGGACTGTGCTATACATAAGTGAGTACACTTTATACTGAGGGACGGTGTTAGACATAATCAATAATAATGTCTTCCTCCACCTCCCCCTGTTCTTAAACCCATTATAAATCCCCCGCATGCCATTATCGCCCTCTCCCCCACCCCCATGATTGCCCTCTTCACCACCTCCATTATTGCTTTCTTCCCCACCACCCCATATCATTGCCCATTCCACCACCTCCATCATTGCCTCCTCCCCACCACCCTCATCATTGTCCTTTCCACTGCCACCATCATTTCCTCCTGCCCCACCACCCCTATCATTGCCCTCTCCATCAACACAATCATTGCCTTCGGCCCCGTCACCCCTATCATTGCCCTCTCCTCCACCTACACACACACACACACACCGCATCATTCACCTCTCTGCACACACCCACACAGGGCCGGACTGTGACTAAAATTCAGCCCTGGCATTTGAAGTTACACAGGCCCACTTGTCACATGGTGACTGTATAATATCTTTGTACACTTGTAGGCAGGGCCGGTTTTAGGCAAAGTGGGGCCCTACGCCTAGTCAAAGTTTAAAATGAGGCCCCAAATGCGAACATATTGCACATCACACAAAAGCATTTCGGTTGTATTTACAAGTGCTGAGTTCAGGTCGCTAAATGAGTTTGATCGACAATACTGAAGTTGTTCAACGCTTGTTTCCTGGCCTCTTTCCACCAGCTGAGGAATAATGATGGGACAGAACGATCACTAACAGATCACCATGCAGTATCATGTTATCAGCAGCACATCTACAGTTTACACCGGCGATGTGCTGCTGAGAACAATGATTTTTGTTCCAGCAAAAACAATCTGAATAGATCAGATAGGGATTATATATCTATCTTCCCTCTCCTAGTGTATCCTCACCCATCCCCTGCAGACTGTGAGCCCTCGCGGGCAGGGTCCTCCCTCCTTATGTACTCGTGTGCCTTATTATCTGCTCATGTTTAATGTATTTGTCTATATTTACCCCGTATTCACATGCAAAGCGCCATGGAATAAATGGCGCTATAAAAATGTATAATAATAAAATAATAATAATCTATATATATAATTGTCTAAGGGTTTTTCCGTCTGTCTGTCTGTCTTTCTGTCTGTCTGTCTGTCTGTCCTGGAAATCCCGGCTCTCTGATTGGTCGAGGCCGCCAGGCCTCGACCAATCAGAGACCGGCACAGCATCGACGTAGAAATCCCGCGTCTCTGATTGGTCGAGGCCGCCAGGCCTCGACCAATCAGCAACGGGCACAGCGACGATGATGTCATAAAGGACGTAGACATCCCGCGTCTCTGATTGGTCGAGGCCGCCAGGCCTCGACCAATCAGCAACGGGCACAGCGACGATGATGTCATAATGGTTGCCATGGCGACGATGATGTCATAAAGGTTGCCTCGACCAATCAGCGACGGGCACAGTCGCCAGGCCGCCAGGCCTCGACCAATCAGCGACGGGCACAGCGACGATGATGTCATAAAGGACGTAGACATCCCGCGTCCAATCAGCGACGGGCACAGTCTGCCGCGAATTCTGGAATAATCATTGTCCATATACTACGGGGACATGCATATTCTAGAATACCCGATGCGTTAGAATCGGGCCACAATCTAGTATATATATATATATATTAGACAGGACTGCTCTATTATGGGTATACCTTGGCGATTGGTGGAGCAGCTTAACATACTTTTTTTTGCAAAAAAACGTATTAACTAAATACCCTGTATTTTTTCATTTTTTGACTAGCACTTGCTTATTTAGGCCTGTTTCACACGTCAGTGTCTCCAGTACGTGAGGTGACAGTTTCCTCATGTACCGGAGACACTGACACACGTAGACACATAAAAATCACTACTGCATCTGTTCAGATGTCAGTGATTTTTTGCGGACCGTGTCTCCGTGTTTGGCCGTGTGCCAAACACGGAGACATGTCAGTGTTCGTGGGAGCGCACGTATTAAAGTCAATGGGTCCGTGTAAAACACATACCGCACACGGACGTTGTCTGTGTGCAGTCCGTGTGCCGTGCAGGGGACAGCGCTACATTAAGCGCTGTCCCCCCCACTGGTGCTGAATCGGCGATTCATATCTTCCTTGCAGCAGCGTTTGCTGCAGGGAATATATGAATAATACTGTTTAAAATAAAGATGTATCTTCCCCCCGCCATATAGTATAATGCACCGCCATAGTCATCCATGTAGTACAATTCACTTCCCATAGTATAATGCACCCCATAGTTCTTCATATAGTATAAAGTATTCCCCATAGATACAGTATAATGCAGACCACATATAGTATCATGCAGCCACCACCCTACAGAAAATAATGCAGCCACCCCAGAGTATAATGCAGCCACCCCATAGAATATAATACAGCCCACCTCCCCATAATATACTGTATAATATAGCCCCCATAGAATATAATGCAGCCCCCATAGTATATAACACAGCCTCCCCCGTAGAATATAATATACCCCCACAATTGTATATAACAGCCACATAGTATATAACGCGGCCTCCCCCATAGAATATAATATACCCCCATAGTATATAGCACAACCCGCATAGCAGATAACACAGCCCACATAGCAGTATACAACACAGCCCACACAGTAGTATACAGCACAGCCCACACAGTAGTATACAGCACTGCCCACACAGTAGTATACAGCACAGCCCACACAGTAGTATACAGCACAGTCCACACAGTAGTATACAGCACTGCCCACACAGTAGTATATAGCACAGCTCACACAATAGTATACAGCACAGCCCACAGTAGTATACAGCACAGCCCACACAGTAGTATACAGCAGAGCTCACATAGTACTATAGCACAACCCACATAGTAATATACAGCAGAGCCCACACAGTAGTATGTAGCATAGCCCACATAGTAGTATACAGCACTGCCCACATAGTAATATACAGCACTGCCCACATAGTTGTATGCAGCACTGCCCACACAGTAGTATATAGCACAGCCCACACAGTAGTATATAGCACAGCCCACACAGTAGTATATAGCACAGCCCACATAGTAGTATATATCACAGCCCACACAGTAGTATATAGCACTGTCCATAGTAGTATACAGCAGAGCCCACACACTAGTATATAGCACAGCCCACATAGTAGTATATAGCACAGCCCACACAGTAGTATACAGCACAGCCCACACAGTAGTATACAGCACTGCCCACACAGTAGTATATAGCACAGCCCACACAGTAGTATATAGCACAGCCCACATAGTAGTATACAGCAGAGCTCACACAGTAGTATATAGCACAGCCCACATAGTAGTATACAGCAGAGCCCACACAGTAGAATATAACACAGCCCACACAGTTGTATATAGCACAACCCACATAGTAGTATACAGCAGAGCCCACACAGTAGTATACAGCACTACCCACATAGTAGTATACAGCAGAGCCCACATAGTAGTATACAGCAGAGCCCGCATCTCTCCTCCCCGCCTAGAATGGCCCCACAGTCCAGTAAAAAAAAAAACACACAAGCTCCTCACCTTTCCTCGTGCCCGTGTTGCTCCTTGCTCCTGTCTCGTCGGCTGCCGCTGCACTGCCTCGGACACAGTGAGTGAGCGCGCACCCGCAGTGTCAGAGGCAGAGGCGGGAATGATGGGAGAGGGAGCATCAGGTGACGCTCTCTTCTCTATCATTGCATTCAACTGTACCGGCGTCATAGACCGGCCCTGCACACACACACCGCACCTCTGCTCACACGGTATCCTGAAGCGGCACCATCGCCGGCAGCTTCCTGTCTCACACAGCCGTGGCGCTGAATGATGATGTCATTCAGCCGCTACTGTGTGGCAGGAAGCAGGATGGATCCATTCCCAGCTCCGCTGCCTGCAAGAGAAAAAGGCAGCAGAGCGGAACTGCAATCCCATGATGGCAATCTGGCCAGGGGCCCCCCGGAGCTGGATAAACTGGCCTGTTTGCCCTCATTATTAGCCACCCTGCAGACAGGGCTGGTTTTAGGCAAAGTGGGGCCCTAGGCAAAGTTTAAAATGGGGCCTCAAATCCTAACATATTGCACATCACACAGAAGCATTTCGGTTGTATTTACATGCGCTGAGTTCAGGCCATTAAAGGAGTGTGATCAACAATACTGAACTCATTCAAAGCTTGTTTCCTGGCCTTTTTAAACCATCAGAGAAAGAATGATGGGCACAGAACAATCACTAATAGATCTCTAACAGATCACCATACAGTATCATGTTACCAGCAGCACATTTACAGTTTACACCGGCGATGTGCTGCTGAGAACAATGATTTATGTTCCGGCATAACCAATTCAATCACTCGATGAGTAGGCAGCATTTTACTTGCTTAGTATAATACACCCCATAGTCCTCAATATATTATAACTAGATGGTGGCCTGATTCTAACGCATCGGGTATTCTAGAATATCTATGTATGTATGTATATAGCAGCCACATAGTATATAGCACAGGCCATGTAGTATATAGCAAATACTACGTGGCCTGTGCTATATACTATGTGGCTGCTATATACATATTGTAGAATACCCGATGCGTTAATACAGCCCACACAGTATATAACACAGCTCACGTACTATATAACACAGCCCACACAGTATATAGCAGCTACTCAGAATATAACACAGGCGACGTAGTATAAAGCACAGGCCAAACAGTATAAAACACAGGCCACGTAATATATAGCACAGCCCAAACAGTATATAACACAGCCCACGTAATATATAGCACAGCCCACGCAGTATATAACACTGGCCACGTAATATATAGCACAGCCCAAACAGTATATAACACAGCCCACGTAATATATAGCACAGCCCATG
Source organism: Ranitomeya imitator (assembly GCF_032444005.1). Classification (NCBI taxonomy): domain Eukaryota; kingdom Metazoa; phylum Chordata; class Amphibia; order Anura; family Dendrobatidae; genus Ranitomeya; species Ranitomeya imitator. The sequence goes on from NC_091285.1 coordinate 512,771,100, forward strand.
CAGTATATAACACTGGCCACGTAATATATAGCACAGCCCACGCAGTATATAACACTGGTCACGTAGTATATAGCAGCCACGTGGTATATAACACAGCCCACGTAGTATATACCAGTGTGGGCACCATATCCCTGTTAAAAAAAATATTTAAAATAAAAAATAGTTATATACTCACCCGCCGGGATCCAGCGAAGCTGTGCCGAGACGCGCACGGCTGCCGCCATCTTCTGTTCCCAGGATGCATTGCGAAATTACCCAGATGACTTAGCGGTCTCACGAGACCGATAAAACTTGTTGGTAATTTCGCAATGCATCTCTGGGAACGGAAGCTGGCGGAGGCCATGCACGTCTTGGCGGACTACGGAAGGTGAGAATAGCAGGTTTTTTGTTTTTTTATTATTTTTAACATTACATCTTTTTACTATTGATGCTGCATAGGCAGCATAGAATATAATGCACCCCCCATAGTATATAACACAGCCTCCCCCATAGACTATAATGTATAATGTACCCCCCATAGTATACAACACAGTCCGCATAGTATACAGCACTGCCCGCATAGTATACAGCGCAGCCTCATAGTATACAGCACTGCCCGCATAGTATACAGCACAGCCTCATAGTATACAGCACTGCCCGCATAGTATACAGCGCAGCTTCATAGTATACAGCGCAACCTCATAGTACACAGCACTGCCCACGTAGTATACAACACAGCCTCATAGTAAACAGCACTGCCTGCATAGTATACAGCGCAGCCTCATAGTATACAGCGCAGCCTCATAATATACAGCGCAGCCTCATAGTACACAGCACTGCCCACATAGTATACAACACAGCCTCATAGTAAACAGCACTACCTTATAGTATACAGCGCAGCCTCATAATATACAGCGCAGCCTCATAGTACACAGCACTGCCCACGTAGTATACAACACAGCCTCATAGTAAACAGCACTGCCTCATAGTATACAGCACAGCCTCATAGTATACAGCGCAGCCTCATAGTACACAGTGCTGCCTCATAGTATACAGCGCAGCCTCATGGTATACAGCGCAGCCTCATGATATACAGCGCAGCCTCATGGTATACAGCGCAGCCTCATAGTATACAGCACTGCCTCATAGAATACAGCGCAGCCTCATGGTATACAGCGCAGCCTCATGATATACAGCGCACCCTCTTGATATACAGCGCAGCCACATGGTATACAGAGCAGCCTCATGGTATACAGAGCAGCCTCATGGTATACAGCACACAGCCTCATGGTATACAGCACTGCCTCATAGTATACAGCGCAGCTCCCCCCCCAGAATGGCCCCACAGTTCAGGACTCACTGTTATAGAGTAAAAAAACAAACAACACAGTCCTCACCTCTCCTCGTGCCCGCGCTGCTTCCAGTTCCTGCTCCTGTCGGCACACAGTGAGTGCGCGGCAGTGTCTGTCAGAGGCAGAGCGGGGAATGATGGGAGAGGGAGCGTCAGGCAACGTTCTCTCCTCCATCATTGCTTTGAACTGTACCGGCAGACGCACAGGGGCCCCATTGCAGCTGCATGATGTGCCACTAGCTGGGGGCCCCTGGGAAACGAGGACCTAGGCAGCTGCCTGCCCCTAACGCCGGCCCTGCCTGCAGAGGCCCCCTGGAGCCTCCGGGCCCCTGTGCAGCCGCACAGGTTGAACAGGCGGTATATCCGCCCATGTACATCTTCACCTGGGTCGCTGTGACGAGTGGGGTACCGCAGGGGTCAGTATTGGGACCTGTTCTCTTCAACATATTCATTAATGATCTGGTAGAAGGTTTACACAGTAAAATATCGATATTTGCAGATGATACAAAACTATGTAAAGCAGTTAATACAAGAGAAGATAGTATTCTGCTACAGATGGATCTGGATAAGTTGGAAACTTGGGCTGAAAGGTGGCAGATGAGGTTTAACAATGATAAATGTAAGGTTATACACATGGGAAGAAGGAATCAATGTCACCATTACACACTGAATGGGAAACCACTGGGTAAATCTGACAGGGAGAAGGACTTGGGGATCCTAGTTAATGATAAACTTACCTGGAGCAGCCAGTGCCAGGCAGCAGCTGCCAAGGCAAACAGGATCATGGGGTGCATTAAAAGAGGTCTGGATACACATGATGAGAGCATTATACTGCCTCTGTACAAATCCCTAGTTAGACCGCACATGGAGTACTGTGTCCAGTTTTGGGCACCGGTGCTCAGGAAGGATATAATGGAACTAGAGAGAGTACAAAGGAGGGCAACAAAATTAATAAAGGGGATGGGAGAACTACAATACCCAGATAGATTAGCGAAATTAGGATTATTTAGTCTAGAAAAAAGACGACTGAGGGGCGATCTAATAACCATGTATAAGTATATAAGGGGACAATACAAATATCTCGCTGAGGATCTGTTTATACCAAGGAAGGTGACGGGCACAAGGGGGCATTCTTTGCGTCCGGAGGAGAGAAGGTTTTTCCACCAACATAGAAGAGGATTCTTTACTGTTAGGGCAGTGAGAATCTGGAATTGCTTGCCTGAGGAGGTGGTGATGGCGAACTCAGTCGAGGGGTTCAAGAGAGGCCTGGATGTCTTCCTGGAGCAGAACAATATTGTATCATACAATTAGGTTCTGTAGAAGGACGTAGATCTGGGGATTTATTATGATGGAATATAGGCTGAACTGGATGGACAAATGTCTTTTTTCGGCCTTACTAACTATGTTACTATGTTACTATGTTACCTGCCCATCCACACACCATACACAGCTTCACCTCTCCCCATACACATCCTCACCTGACCCCCACACCATACACAGCTTCATCTGTCCCCCACACACAGCTTTAACTTCCCCTTGCACACACAACATACACATGTCCTCCTCCACACACATTCTCATCTGTCCTGCACACAACATACACATCCTCATCCAGGGGTTGACATATCACTGGTGCAACCACATGGGCCCATGAGGTAAGGGGGCCCATTTTGGTGGATTTTTGCATTATAATAAGCTATTGGACTGGAAAGAGCCCAGATATTGTTCTTGTAAAGGGGCCCTTTCATGTCTGTGACTGTCAGTGTCCTTTCCTGCCCCCGCACACCATACACATCCTCACCTCTCCCCCTACACACAGCTTCATCTCATCCCCCTAACACATTCTCACCTGTCCCCTCCCCACCATACACATCTTCACCGACCTAACCAAACACCATACACAGCTTCACCTCTCCCCATACACATCCTCACCTGTTGCATCCACATCATACACATCTTCTCCTGTCCACCCACACACCATACACAGCTTCACCTGTTCTCCATACACATCTTTATCTATCACTCCCCACACCATACACATCCTCCCCTGTTCTCCCACACCATACACATCTTCACCTGCCCCCCCGCATACCATACACAGCTTCACCTCTCCCCCATACACATACCCACTTGTCCCCCCACACACGATACACATCCTCACCTGTTCCGCCCACACCACATTCTCACTTGTCCCCTACACAGCCATACACATCCTAACCTGTCCCCGCACACACCATACACATTCTTACTCCCCCACACACCATACACATCCTAACCTGTACCCCCACATACACCATACATATTCTCACTTGTCCCCCACACATGCCATAAACATCCTCACTTTTACCTCCCACACCATGCACAGCTTCACCTGTCCCCCACATGCCATACACAGCTTCACCTCCCCCGCACAAACCAAATGCATCCTCACCTATCCCCCACACGCTTCCTCATCTGTCCCCAACCACACAACATACACATCCTCGCTTGTCCCCCCACACACAAAATACACAGTCTCACCTGTCCCTTCCACACCATAAACAGCTTCACCTGTCCCCCAGACCATAGACATCCTCACCTGTCCCTTCCACACCATAAACAGCTTCACCTGTCCTGCTCCAAATACCGTACACAGCTTCACCTCCCCCCATACAACATACACATCCTCACCTGTCCCCGCCAGACGCCATACACATCCTCACCTGTCCCCCGCCAGACGCCAGACACATCCTCACCTGTCACCCTCACACACCATACACATCTTCACAAGTCCCCCACACCATACACATTCTCACCTTTCCCCCACACCATACACATCTTCACCTGCCCATCCACACACCATACACAGCTTCACCTCTCCTGCATACACATCCTCACCTGTCCCCTCACAAACCATACACATCCTCACCTGTCCTCCACTACACCATACACACCATTACCTGTCCCCCCACACACCACACACATCCTAACCTGCCCCCACACACACCATACACATCCTCACTTGTCCCCCAAACACATCATACACATCCTCACCTTTCGCCCGACACCATATACATTCTCACCTGTCTCACATAAATGCCACACACATTCTCGCCTGTCCCCCCACACAATATACCGTATATACTCGAGTATAAGCCGACCCGAGTATAAGCCGACCCCCCTAATTTTGCCACAAAAAACTGGGAAAACTTATTGACTCGAGTATAAGCCTAGGGTGGAAAATGCAGCAGCTACTCGTAAATTTCAAAAATAAAAATAGATGCTCCATACCGTTCATTATTGCCCCATAGATGCTCCATATACAACTGTGCCATATAGAATGCTGCTGCACCGTTCATTATGGCCCCATAGATGCCCCTTATAATGTTGTGCCATATATGCTCTGCACCTTTGATTATGGCTCCATAGATGCTCCTTATAAAGCTGTGCCATATAGAATGCTCTGCACCTTTGATTATGGCCCCATAGATGCCCCTTATAATGCTGTGCCATATATGCTCTGCACCTTTGATTATGGCCCCATAGATGCCCCTTATAATGCTGTGCCATATATGCTCTGCACCTTTGATTATGGCCCCATAGATGCCCCTTATAATGCTGTGCCATATATACTCTGCACCTTTGATTATGGCTCCATAGATGCTCCTTATAAAGCTGTGCCATATATGCTCTGCACCTTTGATTATGGCCCCATAGGTGCTCCTTATAATGCTGTGCCATATATGTTCTGCACCTTTGATTATGGCCCCATAGGTGCTCCTTATAAAGCTGTGCCATATATGCTGTGCACCTTTGATTATGGCCCCATAGGTGCTCCTTATAATGCTGTGCCATATATGTTCTGCACCTTTGATTATGGCCCCATAGGTGCTCCTTATAATGCTGCTGGTGCTGCAATAAAAAAAAAAAATCACATACTCACCTCTCTTCTCAGGACGCCAGCGCTTTCAATAATTACCTGCTCCTCTGCGGCTCCGTCTCCAGCACTGATGCTCAGCAGAGGGCGCGCACTGACTACGTCACCGCGCCCTCTAACCTGAGCGTCACTGCTAGAGGATGCTGCAGACGGAGCCGCACCGGAGCGAGGAGCAGGTAAATATAGCGCTGCGCTCCCCTTACCTGCTGCGGCGCGGTCCCTGCAGTCCCTGGCTTCTCCGGCGCTGCAGCTTCTTCCTGTAATTGAGCGGTCACATGGCACCGATCATTTACAGCAATGAATATGCGGCTCCTCCCCTATGGGGGTGGAGCCGCCTATTCATTTCTGTAATGAGCGGTGCCATGTGACCGCTCAGTACAGGAAGAATCTGCAGCGCCGGAGAAGCCAGGGACTGCAGGGACCGCGCCGCAGCAGGTAAGTATGACTACACAGCCCCCGCTCCCCCTCCCCTGCCGACACCCAGGTATATGACTCGAGTATAAGCCGAGAGGGGGACTTTCAGCCCCAAAAAATGGGCTGAAAATCTCGGCTTATACTCGAGTATATACGGTAATCATTCTCACTTTTCCCCCACACACCATACACATCCTCACCTGCACCCCCACATACACCATACACATTCTCACTTGTCCCCCAAACACACCATACGCATCCTCACCTGTCCCCCCCCCCACACCATTAACATCCTCACCTGCACCCCCACACACACCATACAGGTCCTCACTTGTTACTCTCACACATCGTACACATTCCCACCTGTCCCACACACACACCATACACATCCTCACCTGTTCCCCCCCATACACCATACATATCTTCACCTGCCCCCCCATACACCATACATATCTTCACCTGTTCTCCCCACACACCATACACATCTTCACCTGTCCCTCCCACACACACCATACATATTATCACCTGTCTTCTCCACATACCATACACATTCTCACCTGTCTCCCCCACACTCACATTACACATTATAATCTACCCACCACACAATATAAATCTTTTGTCCCCACCACTTACAGTATACAAAGGCCCTACATTCACCTACACACCATACAAATCTGCACTTGTCACCCACATAACATACACAGCCTCACCTGTCCCCCCCCCCACACACACACATCATATGTGCAGCGCCCCAGGGTCCTGGTCGTTGCAGTAATATCATTCTCCTCTAGGGGGGAGTGGTGTTACGTTTGGAGGCAAAGAAAGACAACCGAATCCAGGTATCACAAACATGCAACACATTTCGCACTCCAGGCCGCCAGGGGGAGCTATGCTCCTATTTATTAGGGCACTCTTCACACTTAGGTAAAACGGGTTGCTTGAGGAGGAAGTTAGACAGTTGCTGGCTGAGCTTTGCTCAGGCAGTTGGTCCCTGACCGGGGTGGGATCCTGTCAGAGACCGAGACGGAAGGACACGGAGCTGCGCCTGCCCTGAGTGCGGCAGTTTCTGGGAAGAGACACTGAAAGAGAACTGTATTGTAGAGAGGGTGAAGTCGTAGCAAAGGAGTGGATATCAGAGGAGTTCTGCCCTGCACAGGCTGCCTCCTTCTGAGGTGCAGGATCCCGATAGCCGGAACACTGAGGGAGCAACAGTCCTTTATGCCTTGCTCCAGAGACCGGCAGGACAGCTAATTTCACATTACTTGCCCTCCCTATACCCAGGAGGCAAGGTGGCACCGCTTAGAGGCTGGGGCATGGTAGAGTCCCTGTAAAACGCATCTAGCCACCGGTCATACAGGTCTGTCCTATCCATCTGGGGGACAGAGAGAGACATAACATCTGTAACATCTTCAACAGCTGTGAGGACCTTATGAGAAGCTTAGTGGTAAGGTACTACAACACACGGCGCTAGAGGAAGGCTACTGATTTCTACCTGGATAAGGGGACTCTGGATTTGCCTCCAAACCGGCTGGACTCTGCCTGCCCTGTGATCTGGGGCTCTGGACTGTGGATGCTGAAGCCTTCAGTACAAGGTAAAGAGACTGCAACCTTGTGTCCTCGTTCTTCACTGCGCCTCACACCATACACCATCTACACACTGGGAAGCCCTGGGGATATACTTCACCTGTGGGAAGTTATACCATCTAGCTGCCATAACATCACCCCAGCGGACCCCTCAAAGCAGCGTCGATCACCCTGACCGAATACCACAGGTGGCGTCACGAACATATCCCTTTAAAGACCTTTCCCCTTTAACACGGACATACCGAGGGCCACGGACCGAGTCAGCCACCGTGACATCCCCCTTAGAACCGAAGGACCCGGTACCGAGTACCACACTGCCCATGGGGACGCTCCAATATGCATCCTCACTTGTTCCGCACACCATACACTGCCTCATCTGTCCCCCTCCATACACGCTCACCTGTCCCCCCACATAACATACGCTGCCTCACCTGCCCTTAGACACATGATACACATCCTAAACTACCCACCACACAACATCACCATTTGTTCCCACCACTTATACTATACAAAGCCCCTACATTCCTCTACACACCATATATATCCTCACTTGTCATCCACACACACCATGTACATCCTTAACTGTCTCCTCCACACACTGCACCACCTGTCCCCCATCGCAATATACATATCCTCACCTGTCCCCCCACACATAACACCTCACTTGCACCCTCCTGACATCCTGCGCTGCCCAACCTGTCACCCCCACACACAAATAGCCTCACCTGTACCCTCCTGATATTATACATGGACTCGCCTGTCCCCCTCACACACACTCACCTGTTCCTTCCACTATATACGGCCTCACCTGCCACCCCCTTCTCACGTGTACCCATCTGATCCTCATCTGTTTCCCCCTGGCCCCACACACACACACCCACCCTCACCAGTACTCTCCTGACAATATACACAGCTTCACTGGTCTCCTCCACACACAAAACCTAATCTGTTTCCTTCGCACACACTGTCCCCTCCACACAATATGCCCAACGTCACCTGCTCCCTTCATAAACAGGCTCACTTTTTATCTATGGACACCATGTCACCTGTCTTTATCGTATAGCATGCACAATGTCACCTGTTCCCTTCACACACCGTGCAGAGGATTGCTACAAACAACATTCCATTACTGAGTTAATAGTATGGCCGGAGTCTGATTGCGTATGCAGATTATTACTCATTGCTGTGAATCGAAATTTAACATTTAAATTCTTCACTTTAAGGCCGGCGTCACACCTAACTAATCAAAATATGGTCTGTTTTAAACAACCAAATTACACAGAAAAGGTCCCTAAACAGTGTTCTGTATGTAATCCGTTGGCAAGGTGTGGCAGCGTATTTTGCGCATGTAATCCTCCGTATGTAATCCGTATGACATCCGTACTGCGTTTTTTTCTCTCGCAATCTTCCAAAATGGACATGTAACGGTTTTGAGGCCTGAAATTAATTTACATCATCATCAGCAACACTATTTATTGCCTCCACAACACATGGCACCCTCCAATCTGGCCATTTTATTGCTGTGCTTCTGTTGGTGTGTTGGTGGTTCTTTGGAAACATGTCTGACCTTCTGCATTTCACCCCAACTGAGCGGGTGTTATATAACTGGGTGTTGTCATATCGCTTTGGCCAGCCATACCCAGTGATAGTGGATCCGAGGAGGAGGAGAAGAATGTAGGTCCATCCGCTTTTGAAGCTACTCCTCACTAAAGGCCATTTTCACCGGCTATATGCATCTCTGCGGACACATCCCGACACATTTTTCCAGTACTGTCACATGGGTATTGCGAGATTTGATATTTTGTTGGAGACAGTGCGACCTGGAATTACATTTCAGAACACCAGGATGCGGAAATGTATATCTGCCGAGGAGCGTCTTCTCCTTACTTTACGGCATGTATTCCTTATCCTAACATACTCTATGTTGATGATGTTTTTATAATATAAATGTGTTATTTAGTTTTGCTTAGCAGGTGAATTAAATTGATTAATATTATATGTAAAAATTAAACTATAATCTAAGTTAGAATATGTAGTTAATGTTAAATTCACATAGCCAGTGTAAATTTTTGAAGGTACTGGTAGCCTGCCTTTTTAGTTCCACACAGTACTTGTGTTGTATATGATTTTTTCTAAGCATTAAAACATTGGTAATAATTGAGATTGTCTACTTTCAGCTTCCTGTCAACTGGAATATCTTCTGCTGGCCTACATCTGGAATTTTTAATTGGGAGGTCAACTATCTCCGGCATAGTGCGGGCTACGTGTTGAAATTTGGTCCAGACTACATGAACTGGTCATGCCTGTGCATGATGGAAGACTGGATGCAGATTGCGTGTGGATTTCAGGAGCATTGTGATTTCCCAAATTGTATTGGAGCCCTTGATGGGAAACACATCTGTGTGCGTAACCGCCAAACTCAGGGTCCCAATTCTATAATTATAAACAGTATTTTTCTGTATTGCTGTTAGCTGTGGTTGACAGTCACTACAGGTTTATAATTTTAGATATTAGGGCCTATGGGAGAACTGGAGACTCTAGAGTCTTCAATTCTTCCATAATGGGTCGGCAGCTGCGTGATAACCAGTTGGACCTACCACCACCACTTCAACTTCCAGGCTCCAATGTAGAAGCTGTGCCATATGTCCTTGTGGCAGATGAGACCTTCCAATTAACAAGGCATGTCATGAGGCCATATCCCCGTCGAAACCTGGACCTACGGCGGCGGATATTTAACTTACGTTTATCACGGGCACGGCGACTGGTGGAGTGCGCCTTTGGCATTCTTTGTGCCAAATGGTGGGTCCTCCAGTCTGCAATTCAGCTGAGTGAAACCAACGTCAATGAAGTTATAAAAGCTTGTGTAGAATTACATAACTTCACAAGACTACATGAGTGCTCCTCAGCTGATGGTGCTGAAGGTGTGTTGTCCAATGTGGGTAGGCCTACACCACATATCATCCCTCGGCGTCGTCCACTTTCAGGACTCAAAGTCCGTGATATTTTGACAAATTATTTTCTCTCACCTCAGGGTGCTACTCCCTGGCAAGATAATGCTGTCTATATTTTATAATTTAAAAATTTGTATATATATATATATTAAAAACATCTTATGTTAAGTTACTGTGTGTGTTGAATTTACTTATTTAAGAGATGGTTTTGAATCTAATAATTATGTATGGTGTATTAATGTTTGTTCCAACAAACATAAATTGGCTTTTGTAAGGTTTTGTATATATCCAAAAGCCAAATACTTATACTCTCACAAACCATATTTACCTCATATGGCTTTTGTGGCCATTTAAATTTGGCCAAACATATCTCCAAATTATTATTTTGCTATCACAGCAGAAGAAAAAATATTTTTTAACAAATAACATATTTAGCCACAAACAAATTAAAGGTTATGAAAAGTTGGTGGAGGTGATGGCGGCAGTCCGGTTTCTTGTTCTTGCGGCCTTTGATGCCCCAATTGTCCTTCACCCTGTGTGGGTATTAACTGCTGCCCATGCTGCAAACATTGGCCATGCTCGTATTGGCCACTTGGCCATAGGGATTTAGAGTATGGGCCTCGTGAGGATTATAATAGCCACGTGACTCATACCCCCCCAATATGGCCATGTCGTCCAAACCCAGGTTGGGACCAGTCTCCAACACAGGGCTTGTACAAGTGGCCATATTGGGAAGGTTGCTGGTAGGACGGCATTTGCATATGTGGTTGCATTGGTTCATTTAAGAGGGAAAGGGTTGAGGTGTAGGCACACGTGGAGGAGGTGCATCAGATCCCTCTTGAGCATGCACTTGTTGGGATGGTTGAAGACGCCTGAGGTTATGGGGTGACAGCTGCCTCCTCTCCAAGTATTCAAACAACTCATTTGAGCTTCTGGTGCTGCGGAAGATGGACCTGGAGGGATGGACCTGGAAGGATCAGAAGATGGGCCAGGCACCTCTTCACCTTCCCCGATTGGATCAATAACAGCCTCTGAGTCGGACCCGGTCTCCTCAGTGAGGTTGGACTGAGTTCTGTTATGAAATTATGACAATAAAAAAATAAAATTTAATATATGAGCATAAAATACATATGTGTAATGTGGTGTAAAGTTTGTACTTACGGTCTCAGATCCATACTGGGATTCAGAAATGACAGCCGGTCATAACAAATGTATTTTCTCTTTGTAGGAGCAGAAGCACCACTCCTGGCCCGCTGCTGACGTTCTCGCCTGTACTGATACCTTATTCTGCGCCATCGTCTCATAACATCTTCCACTGCAATGACAGAGAATAAAATAATGTATAAGGCCATTATGCACAGTGGTACAAGTTTACAGAGATTTTACATAGTCATGTGGCCTAGTAAGCTGGATTGTGAAAAAATTATCTTTATTACTAATCATTTGATTACAAACATCACAATAAAAGATTTAAGGGGATAGTGTGAAAACATGTTAGTTACTGTAGTTTAGAATATTATTTGAGAAACATGAGTGAACTTACTTAGTTGCTGCTGTCCCTCACGTGGCCGCTGTCCAAAATCCTGAAAAAGGATGCCACATATGCTCCTCCATGCCGCCTCTTTTCTGGCCCGGTTAGAATAATGGGCATCTCTCTGATCCCAGATTTCTGGCCTCTCTTGCACCAAGACGAGCAGCATTTCCACATTAATCAGTGAAGCCATGCTGCAGGAGACTCCGTGGAGGCGTGCGGCGTACTTCTGGGATGTCTGTCTCGCTTTTTAAGCTAATTAGCATGTCTAAGCTTCCTGATTGAACGCTTGCCACATTTCCTGGCACCTGGAAAAGTCTTGCGTATTTCTCGCAAGTCACACGCATGGTCCATGTGTAATCCGTATTTTTCTCTCCCCATAGACTTTCATTGGTGGACTTTTTGCGCAATACGCTGACAAACGCAGCATACTGCGATTTTCTCAGCCCGTAAAATACGGCCGAGAAATATACGGCTGATGGAAGCTGCCCCATAGAGAAACATTGGTTTGAGTGCAATGCGTTATTTTTGCGCCTCTCGCTCGTCCGTACTTCTCTCTAGTGTGACGCCGGCCTAATAAATAGGTGACAAGCCCTGTGTGGTTCTCATACATACAGACCTCTATGGACAAACCTTATGTTTACGGGACACATTCTCCATTTTTCTAGTGCTGTTTCTTTCAGGTTGGTTAAGGAAAAACTGAGCATTTATGCATTGTGGTGTGTTTCTTGGTGTTCCCAGTGTTGGCTGTAAGGCCACTTTGGCCTCTTTCAGAATGACGCATTTGTAATCTAGATTTTCTTAGTTTTTCTATCTATTGAAGTACAGTAATAATATAAACCAATAGGACTAGTCCCCTCGATTTCCTTCTTACACATGCTTCTAAAAAAGCAGAATGTGCTTCTTTTAATGGTATTACCGATAAAGTGGCTATGGAGAGTGATTAAAGTATGGATGCATCAGTATTCTATCAGTATTGGATACGTTTTTCGACTAAAAGAAAATAATACCAATTCTTTCAAATACAGCTGTAAATTTGGATCCAATACTGATAGAATCCTAGAGAAACACTGATGCCCTTATTAATTGACCGTATTACAGATCCGTAGAAGAGGTGCATACAAATACGCTCTTGTAAGCAGACCCTTCACACAGCATTATGTTGATGCACACTACCGTAAAAATCGGACAGGTGCTATCTATCATTTTGATGGATAGAGTTTGTCCCCATGTTATTCTATGGGACTGTGCACATGTCCGATTTTTTTTACTCGGACCAGGTCCAGAAAAAAATCAGAACATACAAGTTGCCTCCAAAAATTAGATTGAAATCTGCCAGTCATGTTTAAGGGTTTAAGGAAAAAAGTGACTGCACTTGTTTGACAGCCGAATGCAACCTGATTTTTACTGATTGAGAGAATGGAGAATATAGAGTGTTTTTGTTTTTATCCTCCACATCCGAGAAGATCAGATCACACTCTGATCAGAGTGTGATCCGCACAATCGGACTGATTTTCTTAGATGAGAGAATAATGGTTGTGCTACCCTAGCCTTGGGTTGCAGTATTTACAATTCCCGATATTGCTGGTGCTAGTGAGCGCTTGCAGTCACGTGCCAACTATTCCATCTACTCAATAGAAGTGAGTTGTTGAGAGAGGCTGAAGCGTCCAGTTAGCACTTAGACTGCCTGTTTACAAATCGCTTGCACTGCTTGCACCAGCAATATCGGGGAATTGTGACAGTGTGCAAACCACACGCTGTCACGATTAATGTGCAATCTCACAGATTCACTGCAGACTTTGCTTTCAAAATCGTACAACCCCTTTAAGTTCAAATTAATCCAGTATGCTGGTACAGTAAAGTGCTGAGGAATGCGTGAAAAATCTAGGGATGAAATCCACAACAAATATGCAACACGTGAACCTTTAGAGTGTTTTTTGTAATTTGCCGTCTGATGTCACTATTAGGTCGGGTTCAGAAGAGAAAATGCAAATTCGTCCATTTTTTATCGAGAAAAGACAGACGATTTGTCAGCTGTATCATCTTTATGCCATCTGTACGTCCATTCTTTTATAGCCATATGGCATCCGGTTTTTACATGAACAATTTAATAAATAATAAACTGTCAAATACAGTTTCCCATGTTAATAATTGTAACAGATCTATGAAAAACACATGATATACAGATGATAACCCATGAATTATAATGGGCGAGTCTGATCCTAAATATGGTGCATGCTGCATGTGAAAAGGTTCATGTAAACTAATGCATTGACTCGCATTGGATCAGTGTTCTGTCCATATTCCACCCATTTTGTATACAGACAGCACATGGCTCGATTATACACTCGTCTGAACAAGCCCTTAGGTTAAGGCCATACAGCACAATTGCGACATAGTCAATGTGATGAAAGAACTGCAATGCAGTCCATTGCCGTTTTTTGTTGACCGTATGGACTGCGCCTCCTCCGTGTGACACCTGTGCTGGAGGGCCTTACCCTTGGTTTTCGGAACAGCTGCATTGCATTATAACTATATGCTACTATTTGTTATTATGTATCCAGACGATCTAGTATTTAGTAACCAAATGTTCAGGCTATAGAAAGAAACGTACTTTCCTTTGTAAAGCCTGGGGATATTGGTCATGACTGCAAACACAGATAGTGCTTTCTAAAGGAAAAAAAAACTGCATGTATTGCACTTGTTCACAGTACGTCAAGATACAGTGCCTAGAGGAAAATCTTACTGAAATGGACAGCGGCGGACTCATTTTGGTGATATGCTATTAAACATTATCCCCCACAGAAGCAAAGTGCTGACATGGTAAATGGTGTAATATGCAAGTGTTATTAATAGTCCAATACATGAGGCTGCACATCGCTTACAATTAGATTCCTGGGGGAAGTGCTAGCAATGTATATGGAGTAATCTACAGTAGGGTCCAGCACTGCCGGCTTTCCAGTTTTATACAGATACTGGGGTTATGTGGTGTTCAAGACATGTCTGCCATTGACGTAATGTGCTGAGATGGGCCACCATGGTTCTCATGTCTGCTGCTGGAAATAAGATGCCTTGGCTTCTGTTACTCTAAGAAGAGTCAGGTGTCTGGGTGTAATCGACATTTCTGATTGAGAGGAGAACATTAAAATGAGTTAAGAATGATTCTGCGCAAAGATAATTCTGCGCTGTTATTTGTTTCATTTAAATAGATGTTCTTTATGTTGGAAAAAGTGGACTGAAAGTTTCTGCATGGAACTCACCTGCCGTGCGGATTTTATACTCTGCAGGAAGTCAATTATTTGGGAATTCTCATGTGCAGAGCTCACCCTTTCCAATGGAATCTGTGACACAACTGCAGCAAAATTCACATCAAAATCTGCTTGTTACAAATTCGGATCTTCTTGCAGATAAGCTGCAGCAGGGGCAGGCATAACATTTGTGCAACCTATGCAATCGCACAGGGGCCCAAGAGGTCAGAGGGCCACTGCCACCACAATAAGTGAACACACCCTTAGGCGTGGAACTCACTCCAAACATCAGCTCCAACTGTATTATTGCATTTTATGTATGGAAAGGGTTAATAAAGTATGCTGTTTCTATGGTGAAATCTGGTGACAAATCTGCTGTGGGAACTTTTGTGAATATTTTCCCAGCCTCGAGGTCATATGAGGACATCCAGCAGAGGGCGCATCACCGCGAATGAAGGTAACTACAGGTCATTGACCTACTTTCCATTCATTCGCTGGGGTTTTACAGGCACGAGCACAGCTGCATTATAGCAGAGCTCCTGCCTGTAAAATAATTTAACCCCTTCAGATGGATTTACATTGTGGGACATATCGACGGAAGGTATGAGATATTGTTGGTTTATTATTTTTAATTTGTTACAGGTCGAGGGTCTTCAGGTGGATTGAGAGTGGAATAAAATATTACAACAACCTCTGTGTTTATTTCATTAAAATACTTTGCAATATTGTGTGTGTATGTTTTTAACCATTTCATGCTATTGGATTAATAATGGATAGGTGTCATAATTGATGCCTCTTCATTATTAATCTGGCTTAATGTCACCTTACAATAGCAAGGTGACATTAACCCTTCATTACCCCATATCCAGGGCCGTATTTGCCACTAGGCACTTGAGGGCACGTGCCTAGGGCGGGGAGATGTGAGGGGGCGGCACCAGAGCAAGTTTTTTAAAAAAAAAACATTTTTTATTTTTTTTTAGGTTCGGGGGGTCACCCCGCCCACCCACCCACTCACCTCAGCCCCGGCTGCTGAGGGAGGAGGGGGTCTCGGGTGCATGGCCGCCCGCTATCAGGGCATTACTTGTTCATGTGCATCTGGCGTCCAGAAATGGGTGCTGTACCTTTAAGCAGCAGCAGGCAGGCCCAAGTGCATCATGGTCCTGACGCCGGTCATGTGACATGCTGCGCGCTCTTCTTAATGTAGGAGCAGACTGCAGAGCTGAGCAGCATGTCATGTTTATGGGAGAAGATACTGAAGTCAGCGGTGAGCAGGGAGAGGAGGCGGGCAGTGTGAGAGGAAGCTGCAGAGAGGAGTGAGGTGAGAGAGGAGACAGGAGTCTGCTGATGTGAGTGAGGAGAGGGGAGGTTGCTAAGGGGAGAATATGAGAGGCTGGAGAGGAGAGGAGAGGGGAGGCTGCTGAGGGGAGAGGAGAGGCAGGTGAGGGGAGGCTGCTGAGGGGAGAGGAGAGGCTGGTGAGGGGAGGCTGCTAAGGGGAGAGGAGAGGCTGGTGAGGGGAGGCTGCTAAGGGGAGAGGAGAGGCTGGTGAGGGGAGGCTGCTAAGGGGAGAGGAGAGGCTGGTGAGGGGAGGCTGCTAAGGGGAGAGGAGAGGCTGGTGAGGGGAAATTGCTAAGGGGAGAGGAGAGGCTGGTGAGGTGAGGCTGCTGAGGAGAGGCTGGTGAGGGGAGGCTGCTGAGGAGAGGAGATGAGAGGAGAGGCTGGTGAGGGGAGGCTGCTAAGGGGAGAGGAGAGGCTGGTGAGGGGAGGCTGCTGAGGAGAGGCTGGTGAGGAGATGAGAGGAGAGGCTGATGAGGGGAGGCTGCTGAGGAGAAGAGATGAGAGGCTGGTGAGGGGAGGCTGCTGAGGAGAGGAGAGGCTGGTGAGGGGAGGCTGCTGAGGAGAGGAGATGAGAGGGGAGGCTGTTGAGGATATGAGAGGAGAGGCTGGTGAGGGGAGGCTGCTGAGGAGAGGAGATAAGAGGGGAGGCTGCTGAGGATATGAGAGGAGAGACTGGTGGGGGGAGGCTGGTGAGGGGAGGCTGCTGAGGAGATGAGAGGAGAGGCTGGTGAGGGGAGGCTGCTGAGGAGAGGCTGGTGAGGGGAGGCTGCTGAGGAGAGGCTGGTGAGGAGATGAGAGGAGAGGCTGATGAGGGGAGGCTGCTGAGGAGAGGAGATGAGAGGCTGGTGAGGGGAGGCTGCTGAGGAGAGGAGAGGCTGGTGAGGGGAGGCTGCTGAAGAGAGGCTGGTGAGGGGAGGCTGCTGAGGAGAGGAGATGAGGGGAGGCTGGTGAGGGGAGGCTGATGAGGAGAGGGGAGGCTGGTGAGGGGAGGCTGCTGAAGAGAGGAGAGGCTGGTGAGGGGAGGCTGCTGAGGAGAGGGGAGGCTGGTGAGGGGAGGCTGCTGAGGAGAGGAGAGGCTGGTGAGGGGAGGCTGCTGAGGAGAGGAGATGAGAGGAGAGGCTGGTGAGGGAAGGCTGCTGAGGAGAGGAGAGGCTGGTGAGGGGAGGCTGCTGAGGAGATGAGAGGGGAGGCTGCTGAGGAGGGAGGCTGGTGAGGAGTTGAGAGGCTGGTGAGGGGAGGCTGGTGAGGAGAGGCTGGTGAGGGGAGGCTGCTGAGGAGATGAGAGGAGAGGCTGGTGAGGAGATGGGAGGCTGGTGAGGAGATGGGAGGCTGTTGAGGAGAGGCTGCTGCTGAGGAGAGGGGAGGCTGGAGAGAAGAGGCTGGTGAGGGGATGCTGGTGAGGAGAGGGGAGGCTGGTGAGGAGATGAGAGGCTGCTGAGGTGGCTGCATCTGGCAGGGGGAGGCTAGGGGAGGCTGCATCTGGCAGGTGGAGGCTGCTTACGGGAGTGAGGAGAGGCTGTTGAGGGAAGTCTGTGTCCTGCATCCAACATGGTGAGGCTGAAGAGGGGGTTCCCTTTAGAAATCTGTCAAACCTTGCAACCGTGGCAGAATCAACTGACCATGTAATGTGTATGAGATGCACCAGATTCTCACATGACAACTGGAAAGATTTGCTAAGGCTACTTTCACATCAGCGATTTTCTCCGTTCGCGGCAGACACTGCAGTTTTTCCGCATCTGCCGCGTAGCGTATCAGTTATGGGCCGGCAACTCTGCGTTCGGCCTCATTCATTCCCTATGGGACTTGTGGACATGTGCGGCACTTGAGGTTTTGCACTTGAGGTGAGACAAAAAAGCACTGCTAGCAGCATTTTTTTTTTTCTGTTGCTGCAAGTACCGCATTTGCCGGATCGCGGCAAAACTGCAAGTGCCGCACATGTCCGCAAGTCCCATAAGGAATGAATGAGGCCGAACGCACTGTTGCCATAAGTGATCCGTTATGGATGCGGAAAAACTGCCGCAAATGTAAAAAATCGCTGATGTTAAAGTAGCCTAAGTCACTGCCGATGGTGTCTGCATTAGTCATACTCACCAATGGGGGAGGCAGCACGAAAAGTGCCTAGGGCAGCAGAAACTCTAAATACGGCCCTGCCCATATCCCACCGCTACACGGGAATGAGAAGAGAGTGGCCAAGTGCCAGAATAGGCGCATCTTCCAGATGTGCCTTTTCTGGGGTGGCTGGGGGCAGGTGTTTTTAGCCAGGGGGGGCCAATAACCATGGACCCTCTCCAGGCTATTAATATCTGCCCTCAGTCACTGGCTTTACTACTCTGGCGAAGAAAATTGCGCGGGAGCCCACACCAATTTTTCCGCCATTTAACCCTTTCATTTAATAGCTAGACAGCCCAAATTTTGCACATACACACTACTAACATTAGTAGTGTGGATTATGCAAAAAAAAATGGTGATATGAGATGGTTTACTGTATGTAAACCATGTCTCATATCACGTCGGGTTTAGGAAGGAGAAAGCAAAAGCCGGTAATTGAATTACCGGCTTTAAAGCTATCTAGCGCTGTATGAAGTAATAATATATATACATATATGTGTCTCAATGACATATATATATATATATATATATATATATATACAGTTAGGTCCATATATATTTGGACAGAGACAACATTTTTATAATTTTGGTTATAGACATTACCACAATGAATTTTAAACAAAACAATTTAGATGCAGTTGAAGTTCAGACTTTCAGCTTTCATTTGAGGGTGTCCACATTATAATTGGATGAAGGGTTTAGGAGTTTCAGCTCCTTAACATGTGCCATCCTGTTTTTAAAGGGACCAAAAGTAATTGGACAATTGACTCCAAGGCTATTTGATGGACAGGTGTGGGCAATCCCTTCGATATGTCATTCTCATTTAAGTAGATAAAAGGCCTGGAGTTGATTTGAGGTGTGGTGCTTGCATTTGGAAGGTTTTGCTTTAAAGTAAATATGCTGTCAAAGGAGCTCTCCATGCACGTGAAACAAGCCATTCTTAAGCTGCGAAAACAGAAAAAAAAACATCTGAGAAATTGCTACAATATTAGGAGTCGCAAAATCTACAGTTTGGTACATCCTGAGAAAGAAAGAAAGCACTGGTGAACTCTTCAATGCAAAAAGACCTGGGCGCCCACAGAAGACAACAGTGGTGGATGATCGCAGAATAATCTCCATGGTGAAGAGAAACCCCTTCACAACAGCCAACCAAGTGACCAACACTCTCCAGGAGGTCGGCGTATCAATATCCAAATCTACCATAAAGAGAAGACTGCATGAAAGTAAATACAGAGGGTTCACTGCACGGTGCAAGCCACTCATAAGATTCAAGAATAAAAAGGCTAGACTGGACTTTGCTAAAAAACATCTAAAAAAGCCAGCACAGTTCTGGAAGAACATTCTTTGGATGAAACCAAAGATCAACCTCTACCAGAATGATGGAAAGTGAAAAGGATGGCGAAGGAGTGGTGCAGCTCATGATCCAAAGCACACCACATCATCTGTAAAACACGGCGGAGGCAGTGTGATGGCGCGGGAATGCATGGCTGCCAGTGGCACTGGGTCACTCACTAGTGTTTATTGATGATGTGACACAGGACAGAAGCAGCCGAATGAATTCTGAGGTATTCAGAGTCATACTGTGTGCTCAGATCCAGCCAAATGCAGCCAAACTGATTGGTCGTCGTTTCATACTACAGATGGACAATGACCCAAAACATAAAGCCAAAGCAACCCAGGAGTTTATTAAAGCAAAGAAGTGGAATATTGTTGAGTGGCCAAGTCAGTCACCTGACCTCAACCCAAGTGAGCATGCATTTCACTTGTTAAAGACTAAACTTCAGACAGAAAGGCCCACAAACAAGCAGCAACTGAAAACCACCGCA
Organism: Ranitomeya imitator; assembly: GCF_032444005.1. NCBI lineage: Eukaryota > Metazoa > Chordata > Amphibia > Anura > Dendrobatidae > Ranitomeya > Ranitomeya imitator. Next base: position 512,791,345 of record NC_091285.1, read on the forward strand.
GTGAAGGCCTGGCAGAGCATCAAAAAGGAGGAAACACAGCGTCTGGTGATGTCCATGAGTTCAAGACTTCAGGCAGTCATTGCCAACAAAGAGTTTTCAACCAAGTACTAAAAATGAACATTTTATTTCAAATTATTGAATCGGTCCAATTACTTTTGGTCCCTTTAAAAACAGGGTGGCACATGTTAAGAAGCTGAAACTCCTAAACCCTTCATCCAATTTTAATGTGGATACCCTCAAATGAAAGCTGAAAGTCTGAACTTCAACTGCATCTGCATTGTTTTGTTTAAAATTCATTGTGGTAATGTCACTAACCAAATTAGAAAAATGTTGTCTCTGTCCAAATATATATGGACCTAACTGTATATATATATATATATATATATATATATATACAGTGGGGCAAAAAAGTATTTAGTCAGTCAGCAATAGTGCAAGTTCCACCACTTAAAAAGATGAGAGGCGTCTGTAATTTACATCATAGGTAGACCTCAACTATGGGAGACAAACTGAGAAAAAAAAATCCAGAAAATCACATTGTCTGTTTTTTTAACATTTTATTTGCATATTATGGTGGAAAATAAGTATTTGGTCAGAAACAAAATTTCATCTCAATACTTTGTAATATATCCTTTGTTGGCAATGACAGAGGTCAAACGTTTTCTGTAAGTCTTCACAAGGTTGCCACACACTGTTGTTGGTATGTTGGCCCATTCCTCCATGCAGATCTCCTCTAGAGCAGTGATGTTTTTGGCTTTTCGCTTGGCAACACGGACTTTCAACTCCCTCCAAAGATTTTCTATAGGGTTGAGATCTGGAGACTGGCTAGGCCACTCCAGGACCTTGAAATGCTTCTTAAGAAGCCACTCCTTCGTTGCCCTGGCGGTGTGCTTTGGATCATTGTCATGTTGAAAGACCCAGCCACGTTTCATCTTCAATGCCCTTGCTGATGGAAGGAGGTTTGCACTCAAAATCTCACGATACATCGCCCCATTCATTCTTTCATGTACCCGGATCAGTCGTCCTGGCCCCTTTGCAGAGAAACAGCCCCAAAGCATGATGTTTCCACCACCATGCTTTACAGTAGGTATGGTGTTTGATGGATGCAACTCAGTATTCTTTTTCCTCCAAACACGACAAGTTGTGTTTCTACCAAACAGTTCCAGTTTGGTTTCATCAGACCATAGGACATTCTCCCAAAACTCCTCTGGATCATCCAAATGCTCTCTAGCAAACTTCAGATGGGCCCGGACATGTACTGGCTTAAGCAGTGGGACACGTCTGGCACTGCAGGATCTGAGTCCATGGTGGCGTAGTGTGTTACTTATGGTAGGCCTTGTTACATTGGTCCCAGCTCTCTGCAGTTCATTCACTAGGTCCCCCCGCGTGGTTCTGGGATTTTTGCTCACCGTTCTTGTGATCATTCTGACCCCACGGGGTGGGATTTTGCATGGAGCCCCAGATCGAGGGAGATTATCAGTGGTCTTGTATGTCTTCCATTTTCTAATTATTGCTCCCACTGTTGATTTCTTCACTCCAAGCTGGTTGGCTATTGCAGATTCAGTCTTCCCAGCCTGGTGCAGGGCTACAATTTTGTTTCTGGTGTCCTTTGACAGCTCTTTGGTCTTCACCATAGTGGAGTTTGGAGTCAGACTGTTTGAGGGTGTGCACAGGTGTCTTTTTATACTGATAACAAGTTTAAACAGGTGCCATTACTACAGGTAATGAGTGGAGGACAGAGGAGACTCTTAAAGAAGAAGTTACAGGTCTGTGAGAGCCAGAAATCTTGATTGTTTGTTTCTGACCAAATACTTCTTTTCCACCATAATATGCAAAAAAAATGATAAAAAAACAGACAATGTGATTTTCTGGATTTTTTTTCTCAGTTTGTCTCCCATAGTTGAGGTCTACCTATGATGTAAATTACAGACGCCTCTCATCTATTTAAGTAGTGGAACTTGCACTATTGCTGACTGACTAAATACTTTTTTGCCCCACTGTATATATATATACAGTACATATGTTTTTATGTTTTTGGGAGCACATGGATCCATTGTATGTCCGTATGTCGGTTTTGCAAGCCTGCGAGAAAATCTCGCAGTACGGATGCCATACGGATTACATACGGAGGATGCCATGCGCAAAATACACTGACACACCCTGCCTAAGGATGAGATACGGACCACTATTTTGGGGACTTTTCTGTGTATTACGGCCATAATTTACGGACCGTATTTTTATACGCTGAGTGTGACGCCGGCCTAACTTGGAGAAGTAAAAAATAACCCTGACAATTAAAAATGGTGCTTTCTCTTGGTGCTTGAGCTCATTACTACGCCCACTCATTTAAGACTGGAAGATGAAAAGTGTAAAAGCATCTTCTTTTAGAAGTGAAAGATGGCTTCTCCATTCCTTGTTTTGTATGTTGTGGCCCAAGGGCGGACATTGACAGCTTGGGATCTTGTCCATCTGCGGTCATTTTATTTCATACAGTACAGTGCCTTGCGAATGTATTCGGCCCCCTGGAACTTTTCAACCTTTTCCCACATATCATGCTTCAAACATAAAGATACCAAATGTACATTTTTGGTGAAGAATCAACAACAAGTGGAACACAATTGTGATGTTGAACGAAATTTATTGTGGAAAATCAAAAACTGAAAAGTGGGGTGTGCAATATTATTCGGCCCCTTTAACTTAATACTTTGTTGCGCCACCTTTTGCTGCGATTACAGCTGCAAGTCACTTGGGGTATGTCTCTATAAGTTTTTTTGTACATCGAGAGACTCTTGCCCATTCTTCCTTGGCAAACAGCTTGAGCTCAGTGAGGTTTGATGGAAATCGTTTGTGAACAGCAGTTTTCAGCTCTTTCCACAGATTCTCGATTGGATTGAGGTCTGGACTTTGACTTTTCCATTCTAACACCTGGATACGTTTATTTGTGAACCATTCCATTGTAGATTTTGCTTTATGTTTGGAATCATTGTCTTGTTGGAAGACAAATCTCCGTCCCAGTCTCAGGTCTTTTGCAGACTCCAACAGGTTTTCTTCAAGAATGGTCCTGTATTTGGCTCCATCCATCTTCCCATCAATTTTAACCATCTTCCCTGTCCCTGCTAAAGAAAAGCAGGCCCAAACCATGATGCTGCCACCACCATGTTTGACAGTGGGGATGGTGTGTTCAGGGTGATGAGATGTGTTGCCTTTACGCTAAACATGTCATTTGACATTGTTGCCAAAAACTTCGATTTTGGTTTCATCTGACCAGAGCACCTTCTTCCACATGTTTGGTGTGTCTCCCAGGTGACTTGTTGCAAACTTTAAACAACACTTTTTATGGATATCTTTGAGAAATGGCTTTCTTCTTGCCACTCGTCCATAAAGGCCAGATTTGTGCAGTATACGACTGATTGTTGTCCTATGGACAGACTGTCCCACCTCAGCTGTAGATCTCTGCAGTTCATATAGAGTGATCATGGGCCTCTTGGCTGCATCTCTAATCGGTCTTCTCCTTGTTTGAGATGAAAGTTTAGAGGGACAGCCGGGTCTTGGTAGATTTGTAGTGGTAGGATACTCCTTCCATTTCAATATGATTGCTTGCACAGTGCTCTTTGGAATGTTTAAAGTTTTTGAAATCATTTTGTATCCAATCGGCTTTAAACTTCTCCACAACAGTATCATGGACCTGCCTGTTGTGTTCCTTGGTCTTCATGATGCTCTCTGTGCCTCAAACAGAACCCTGAGACTATTACAGAGCATGCGCATTTATAAGGAGACTTGATTACACACAGGTGGATTATATTTATCATCATTAGGCATTTAGGACAACATTGGATCATTCAGAGATCCACAATGAACTTCTGGAGTGAGTTTGCTGCACTGAAAGTAAAGGGGCCAAATAATATTGCACGCCCCACTTTTCAGTTTTTGAATTTCCACAAACATTTTAATTAAGCAATAAATTTCGTTCAACTTCAGAATTGTGTTCTATTTGTTGATTCTTCACCAAAAATTTACATTTGGCATCTTTATGTTTGAAACATGATATGTGGGAAAAGGTTGAAAAGTTCCAGGGGGGCGAATACTTCGCAAGGCACTGTATATAACAAGAGAGGACAGTACGTAATAAGTGACAGCACCGGGGAAACCGTCACATGCATATTATTACGGTACATGTCGGAAAGGGGTTAATATGTAACTGCTTCAAAAGTACCAAAAGTACAGGTAATTAGAGAATTATTTCAAAAGCTCTTTATTGGACTGAATGGGCTATTGGCTCTTTAATCCATCATTAATTAGGCAGGTAAAAGATCTTAAGCTGATTCCAGGTGCAGCATTTGCATTTGGAAGCTGTTGTTCTGATCCCATAAAATGTGAATAAAGGAGTTCTTAACCCCTTAATCCCATTGGACATACTATCCCGTCAAGGTGACCTGGGACTTAATTCCCAATGACGGGATAGTGCGTCCAGTGCGATCATCCACGCTCACGGGGGGGAGCGCGGCCGATCGCGGCCGGTTGTCAGCTGACTATCACAACTGACATCCTGCATTATGTGCCAGGAGCGGTCACGGACCGCCCCCGGCACATTAACCCCCGGCACACTGCGATCAAACATGATCGCAGTGTTCCGGCGGTATAGGGAAGCATCGCGCAGGGAGGGGGCTCCCTGCATGCTTCCCTGAGATCCTCGGAGCAACGCGATGTGATCGCGTTGCTCCGAGGGTCTCTTACCTCCTCCTCCCTGCAGGCCCGGATCCAAAGTGGCCACGGGGCTGCATCCGGGTCCTGCAGGGAGGTGGCTTACCAGCGCCTGCTCAGAGCAAGCGCTGGTAAGCCTCCCTGCTGTGCCTGTGTGATCGCTGATCTGACACAGTGCACAGCAAAGTGTCAGATCAGCGATCTATCAATACAATGTGATGCCCCCCCTGGGGCAAAGTAAAAAAGTTTAAAAAAAAATGTTTACATGTGTAAAAAAATAAATAAAAAAAAATCCTAAATAAATAAATAAATAAATATATATATATATATATATATATATATATATATATATATATATATATACCGTATATATATATTGTTCCAATAAATACATTCCATAATCCAAATTAAAAAAAAACAATAAAAGTACACATATTTAGTATCGCCACGTCTTTAATGACCTGACCTATAAAACGGTCCCACTAGTTAACCCCTTCAGTGAACACCGTAAAAATTCAAAAAAAAAAACGAGGCAAAAAACAACCCTTTATTATAATACTGCTGAACAAAAAGTGGAATAGCATGCGATCAAAAAGACAGATATAAATAACCATGGTAACGCTGAAAACATCATCTTGTCCCGCAAAAAACAAGCTGCCATACAGCATCATCAGTGAAAAAATAAAAAAGTTATAGACCTCAGAATAAAGCGATGCAAAAATAATTATTTTTTCTATAAAATAGTTTTTATCATATAAAAGCGTCAAAACATTAAAAATTATCTAAATGAGGTATCGCTGTAATCATACTGACCTGAAGAATAAAACTGCTTTATCCATTTTACCAAACGTGGAACGGTATAAACGCCCCCCCTCCCAAAAAAGAAATTCATGAATAGCTGTTTTTTTGTCATACTGCCTCACAAAAATCGGAACAAAAAAATGATCAAAAAATGTGACGTGCCCGAAAATGTTACCAATAAAAACGTCAACTCGTCCCGCAAAAATAAAGACCTCCCATGACTCTGTGGACCAAAATATGGAAAAATTATAGCTCTCAAAATGTGGTAACGCAAAAAATATTTTTTGCAATAAAAAGCGTCTTTTAGTGTGTGACAGCTGCCAATCATAAAAATCCGCTATAAAACTCCCCTTCATCACCCCCTTAGATAGGGAAAAATAAAAAAAATTAAAATGTATTTATTTTCATTTTCCCCTTAGGGTTAGGGCTATGGTTAGGGCTATGGCTAGGATGAGGGTTAGGGTTAAGGTTAAGGCTAGGGTTAGGGTTAAGGTTAGGGCCCTAGCCCTAGTTAGGGTTGGGGCTAGGGTTTGGATTACATTTACGGTTGGGATTAGGGAAACGGGTGTGTCAGGGTTAGGGGTGTGTTTAGGGTTGGGGCTAGGGGTGTGGTTGGGATTAGGGGTGTGTTTGGGTTAGGGTTTCAGTTAGAATTGGGGTTTCCATTGTTTAGGAACATCAGGGGCTCTCCAAACGCGACATGGCGTCCGATCTCAATTCCAGCCAATTCTGCGTTGAAAAAGTAAAACAGTACTCCTTCCCTTCCGAGCTCTCCCATGCGCCCAAACAGGGGTTTACCCCAACATGCGGGGTATCAGCATACTCAGGACAAATTGGACAACAACTTCTGGGTCGAATTTCTCGTTATCCTTGGGAAAATAAAAATTTGGGGGGCTAAAAAACCATTTTTGTAGGAAAAAAATGATTTTTTATTTTCACGGCTCTGCGTTATAAACTGTAGTGAAATACTTGGGGGTTCAAAGTTCTCACAACACATCTAGATAAGTTCCTTGGGGGGTCTAGGTTCCAATATGAGGTCACTTGTGGGGGGTTTCTACTGTTTAGGTACATCAGGGGCTCTACAAATGCAACATGACGCCTGCAGACCAATCCATCTAAGTCTGCATTCCAAATGGCGCTCCTTCCCTTCTGAGCTCTGCCATTCACCCAAACAGTGGTTCCCCGCCACATATAGGGTATCAGCGTACTCAGGACAAATTGGACAACAACTTTTGGGGTCCAATTTCTCTTGATACCCTTAGGAAAATAAAAATTTGGGGGGATAAAAATCCATTTTTGTAGGAAAAATATGATTTTTTATTTTCATGGCTCTGCATTATAAACTGTAGTGAAATACTTGGGGGTTCAAATTTCTCACAACACATCTAGATAAGTTCCTTGGGGGGTCTACGTTCCAATATGGGGTCATTTGTGGGGGGTTTCTACTGTTTAGGTATATCAGGGGCTCTGCAAATTCAATGTGACGCCTGCAGACCAATCCATCTAAGTCTGCATTCCAAATGGCGCTCCTTCCCTTCAGAGCTCTGCCATGTACCCAAACGGTGGTTACCCCCACATACAGGGTATCAGCGTACTCAGGACAAATTGCACAACAACGTTTGGGGTTCAATTTCTCCTGTTACCCTTGGGAAAATACAAAACCGGGGGCTAAAAAATAATTTTTGTGGAAAAAAAAAAGAATTTTTATTTTCATGGCTCTGCGTCATAAACTGTAGTGAAACACTTGGGGGTTCAAAGCTCTCACAACACATCTAAATAAGATCCGTAGGGGGTCTACTTTCCAAAATGGTGTCACTTGTGGGGGGTTTCAATGTTTAGGCACATCAGGGGTTCTCAAAATGCAGCATGGCATCCCATCTTAATTCCAGCCAAATTTTGCATTGAAAAGTCAAACGGCGCTCCTTCCCTTCCGAGCTCTGCCGTGTACCCAAACAGTGGTTTACCCCCACATATGGGGTATCAGCGTGCTCAGGACAAATTGCACAACAACTTTTGGGGTATAATTTCTTCTGGTACCCTTGGGAAAATAAAAAATTGGGGGTGAAAAGTTCATTTTTGTGAAAAAATATTATATTTTATTTTAAGGGCTCTACATTATAAACTTCTGTGAAGCACTTGGTGGGTCAAAGTGCTCACCACACATCTATATAAGTTCCTTAGGGGTCTACTTTCCAAAATGGTGTCACTTGTGGGGGGTTTCAATGTTTAGGCACATTAGTGGCTCTCCAAAAGCAACATGGCGTCCCATCTCAATTCCAGTCAATTTTGCATTGAAAAGTCAAATGGCGCTCCTTCCCTTCTGAGCTCTGCCATGTGCCCAAACTTTTGGGGTGCATTTTCTCCTGTTACCCTTTGTAAACTAAAACAAATTGGAGCTGAAGTAATTTTTTTGTGAAAAAAAATTAAATGTTCATTTTTTTTTAAACATTCCAAAAATTCCTGTGAAGCACCAGAAGGGTTAATAAACTTCTTGAATGTGGTTTTGAGCACCTTGCGGGGTGCAGTTTTTAGAATAGTGTCACACTTGGTTATTTTCTATCATATAGACCCCTCAAAATGACTTCAAATATGATGTGGTCCCTAAATAAAATGGTGCTGTAATGAGAAATTGCTGGTCAAATTTTAACCCTTATAACTCCCTAACGAAAAATGTTGTTACCAAAATTGTGCTGATGTAAAGTAGACATGTGGGAAATGTTACTTATTAAGTATTTTGTGTGACATATCTCTGTGATTTAAGGGCATAAAAATTCAAAGTTGGAAAATTGCGAAATTTTCAAAATTTTCGCCAAATTTCCTTTTTTTCCCACAAATAAACCCAGGTAATATCAAAGAAATTTTACCACTATCATGAAGTACAATATATCTCGAGAAAACAATTTCAGAATCACCAATTGGACGGCACTTCACAGTACAGATAGACAGTGACCCAAAACACACTGCTAAAGCAGCCCAGTCCCGCCACAATGCAGTGCCAGTGCCAGTCAGGGCCGTGGGCTCGGTTAAAGTATCCGCTCTGTATTCTCAGCGGTGACTCAGACCAGTGACTGAATCAACTCCGGCACCGCCCCAGGGCTGAAACTGTAGCGCTGCTGAGGGAATAAAATTAATTTTTTCCCTGCAGCATTCAGCTAATTGCTGGTTAGTAATACTATTACGATATATATATTTGCGCTAAAGGGACCACTAGTTTTTAGAGAGCTCTTAATTAAAAGACTTCTTGCGAAACAAAAAATGCTATATCATATAGCATTTTTTGTTTCGCAAGAAGTCTTTTAATTAAGAGCTCTCTAAAAACTAGTGGTCCCATTAGCGCAAATATATATATCGTAATTTGTGTCTTTGAACATTTAATACTGGACAAATAGGGTGGTTATGTCCGATTATTTGCTGCAGAAGGACCAGTAAGAATTTTTTGTGCAGCGCCCTTAGTTGTTTTTAAATTTAGTAATACTATTAACCTGCAGATTAACCCCTGTAGGTTAATAGCGTTTTTTTTCTGGTGACAAGTTCCCTTTAAGACAAAACTAGAGGCAGAAAGATCCACAAATGAACAACAATTGAAGTCAGCTGCAGTAAAGGCCTGACAAAGCATCACAAAGGAGGAAACCCAGCATTCGGTGACATCCATGGCTTCCAGACTTCATGCAGCCATTGCCTGCAAAAGATTCTCTACAAAGTATTAAATATGAACAATTTATTTATGGTAAAGCCAATTTGTCCAGTTACTTTTGAGCCCCTGAAAAGAGGAGGCTTTGTAGAAAAATGGTGGCAATTCCTAAATGTTTCACAAAATATTTTTGTTCAACCTCTTGTGTCAGCGTCACTGGCACCATATGTGAGGGGAGATATGTGTCGCAAAGGTTATTACCCTGCGTGATGTGAAAGCCATACATTTTTCTCCAGCATGATATGTGCTGAGAGTAAATCAGTTGTTTCAAGGGACTGGCCTTCACAGTAAGTAGGTCAGAGATGAGAAGGACGCCTACTCACCATATCTCCACCTCAAGGGCAGGGACGGACTGGGACTAAAATTCAGCCCTGGCATTTGAAAGCACACAGGCCCATATGCTATCACCGCCCCTGAGCCCCAGATGTGACTATCTTATACTAATATTACCGTACCTGAGGTAAATCAAAATTTACTGCATGACCAATATTTCTAATAATAAGATTGAATAATAATACCGCAATAATAATATTGCAATATAACAGACAAATACCAACAAACCATAACCAAGTATTACCGGTATATACAGTATTGATAATACTACCATACTGATTGTTAAATGTGTTGAGGTTAAAGTCTATGTGACTTCAGACTTCTACATTCTTACAGCGCACACTGTCAGAATTCTCCAGTACCGGCATTGAAGCGGGCCTTCATGTAACTGCAAGTATGCAATTTTTACACTTCCAGCCACATTTCAACTAAATGCATTCTGCTTTGCTAAATTCACTTGTATTGAGCAACACTGTGCAAATCGCATTCTTGAGGTCACATGATCGGCAATTCCCAACTCCTCAAACGGAGAATACACACAGTGTGCGATGTGTGCACTGTGAGGATTGAGAAGTCTGGAATAACATAGAGTTACTGCAGACTTTAACTTCAAGCCTGGACAACTACGTTAAGCAAAACCACTGTATTAAGACTGATATCACCACCATGTAGTGACCTTATAATGATAATATATTACCACCATGTAGTGACCATATCTACTATATAATTGTCTAAAGGTCACTTCGGTCTGTATGTCTGTCTGTCTTTCTGTCTGTCTGTCTGTCACGGATATTCCTTGGTCGCGGCCTCTGTCTGTCATGGAATCCAAGTCGCTAATTGGTCATGGCAAAATGCCCACAACCATTGCCACGACCAATCAGCGATGGGTGCAGTCCGGCGGCAACATGGCCGCTCCTTCCTCCCCGCAGTCAGTGCCTGCTCCGTACTCCCCTCCAGTCAGCACTCACACAGGGTTAATGGCAGCGCTAATGGACCGCGTTATGCCGTGGTGTGACGCACTCCATTAACGCTGCTATTAACCCTGTGTGACTAACTTTTTTACTATTGATGCTACCTATGCAGCCTCAATAGTAAAAAGATCTAATGTTAAAACTAATTAAAAAATCATCATATACTCACATTCCGGCGCCTTTCCCGCTCCTCGCGATGCTCTGGTGACCGCTCCATGCAAGCAGCAGGTTCCGGTGGCAAGGATGGTATACGACAAGGACCTGCCATGACGTCACGGTCATGTGATCGCGACGTCATCACAGGTCCTGCGAAAAAGACCTGCCATGACGTCACGGTCATGTGACCGCGACGTCATTACAGGTCCTGCGCCCATACCAACCCTGGGATCGGAAGCTGCCGCGTGCACCACACACAGGGCCAGGACTTCAACGGAGGGTGAGTATATGTTTATTTTTTATTTCAAGTCTGTATACTACATGGCTCTGTGCTATATACTCCGTCGCTGTGCAATATACTACGTGGCTGGGCAATATACTACGTGGCTGGGCAATATACTACGTGGCTGGGCAATATACTACGTGGCTGGGCAATATACTATGTGGTTGGGCAATATACTACGTGGTTGGGCAATATACTACGCGGCTGGGCAATATACTACGCGGCTGTTGTGAATTCCGTTCTGGAGCTCCCTCCTGTGGTTGCTAATGGTATTTTTGTGAGTTCTGCCCTTGGGCTCCCTCTGGTGGTTTCGAGTGGAACTGCTGCTCCTTTAGGTAGCTGTAGCAGCTGCCTTCACTAATCGCCTTGCCTGGGTTTGTTATTTAAACCTGCTCTGGGCCTTAGTCCATGCCTGCTGTCAATGTTCTTGGTTGGATTTGATTCTTTCCTTGGAATTCTCATATGGCCAGTCCTTGTCTGCAAAAGATAAGTTTTTGCTAGTTTTTGTTTGTCCATTTGTTTGGACTCTATTGCTTTGCAAATATGTCTCTTTTTGTCCAGCTTGTCACTATGTGTTATTCAGGCTAGCTGGAAGCTCTGGGAAAGCAGATTTGCCCCTCCACACCGTGAGTCGGTGTGGAGTTCATTTTTGTAAACTCTGCGTGGATTTTGTAGTTTTTATACTGACTGCACAGTATCCTTTTCTCTCTGTCTATCTAGTTTAGTATTGGCCTCCTTTGCTGAATTCTGATTTCATTTCTTTGTACGTCATTTCCCTCTCCATTCACAGTCAATATTTGTGGGGGGCTATCTTTCCTTTTGGGGGTTTTCTCTGAATTAAGGGCCGACTTTTCAATCTGTCTGTGCCAGAGCATGCCGCTATGCGGAGTTATGTAAAGGAGTCCTTGGAGAAGGGGTATATTCGCCCGTCTTCGTCACCGTTGGGAGATGGATTTTTTTTTGTTGCCAAGAAGGATGGCTCCTTGAGACCCTGTATAGATTATTGCCTTCTCAATAAGATCACTGTCAAATTCCAGTACCCTTTACCTTTACTTTCTGATTTGTTTGCTCGGATTAAGGGTGCCAATTGGTTTACTAAAATTGACCTTCGTGGGGCGTATAATCTCGTGCGTATTAAACAAGGTGATGAATGGAAAACAGCATTTAATACGCCCGAAGGCCATTTTGAATATCTTGTGATGCCATTCGGGCTCTCTAATGCTCCATCGGTATTTCAGTCCTTTATGCATGATATCTTCCGGAATTATCTGGATAAATTCGTGATTGTGTATTTGGATGATATTTTGGTTTTCTCCGATGATTGGGAGTCTCATGTAAAGCAGGTTAGGATGGTATTTCAGGTCCTTCGTGCTAATGCGTTGTTTGTGAAGGGGTCTAAGTGCCTCTTTGGAGTTCAGAAGGTTTCTTTTTTTGGGTTTCATTTTTTCCCCCTCGGCTATTTGAAATGGACCCTGTTAAAGTCCAGGCCATTCATGATTGGACTCAACCTACATCTGTAAAGAGCCTTCAGAAATTTTTGGGCTTTGCCAATTTTTATCGCCGCTTTATTGCTAATTTTTCTAGTGTGGTGAAGCCTCTGACCAATTTGATGAGGAAGGGCGCTGATGTGGTGAATTGGTCCTCTGCGGCTGTTGAGGCCTTTCAGGAACTTAAACGTCGTTTTACTTCTGCCCCTGTGTTGCGTCAGCCAGATGTTTCTCTCCCTTTTCAGGTTGAGGTTGATGCTTCTGAGATTGGGGCAGGGGCCGTTTTGTCTCAGAGAAATTCTGATGGCTCTTTGATGAAACCGTGTGCTTTCTTCTCCAGAAAGTTTTCGCCTGCTAAGCGTAATTATGATGTCGGCAATCGGGAGTTGTTGGCTATGAAGTGGGCATTTGAGGAGTGGTGACATTGGCTTGAGGGAGCCAAGCATCGCGTGGTGGTCTTGACTGATCACAAGAATCTGATTTACCTCGAGTCTGCTAAGCGGTTGAATCCTAGACAGGCTCGGTGGTCTCTGTTTTTCTCACGTTTTGATTTTGTGGTCTCGTATATTCCGGGTTCTAAGAATGTGAAGGCTGATGCCCTTTCTAGGAGTTTTTTGCCTGATTCTCCGGGAGTTCTTGAGCCGCCTGGGATCCTCAAGGAGGGGGTGATTCTTTCTGCCATCTCCCCTGATTTGCGGCGGGTACTTCAGGAGTTTCAGGCTGATAAACCTGACCGCTGTCCTGTGGAGAAATTGTTTGTTCCTGATAGATGGACTAGTAGGGTAATTTCTGAGGTTCATTGTTCGGTGTTGGCTGGTCACCCTGGGATTTTCGGTACCAGAGATTTGGTGGCTAGGTCCTTTTGGTGGCCTTCCTTGTCGCGGGATGTGCGTTCGTTTGTGCAGTCCTGTGGGACCTGTGCTCGGGCTAAGCCTTGCTGTTCCCGTGCCAGCGGGTTGCTTTTGCCTTTGCCTATTCCTGAGAAGCCCTGGACGCATATTTCCATGGATTTTATTTCTGATCTTCCTGTCTCTCAGAAGATGTCTGTCATCTGGGTGGTTTGTGACCGGTTTTCTAAGATGGTCCATTTGGTGCCGTTGCCTAAGTTGCCTTCCTCCTCTGATTTGGTTCCATTATTTTTTCAGCATGTGGTTCGTTTGCATGGTATTCCGGAGAATATTGTGTCTGACAGAGGTTCCCAGTTTGTTTCTAGGTTTTGGCGGTCCTTTTGTGCTAGAATGGGCATTGATTTGTCTTTTTCTTCAGCATTCCATCCTCAGACAAATGGCCAAACGGAGCGAACCAATCAGACCTTGGAAACCTATTTGAGATGCTTCGTGTCTGCTGATCAGGATGATTGGGTGACCTTTTTGCCGTTGGCCGAGTTTGCCCTTAATAATCGGGCTAGTTCTGCTACCTTGGTTTCGCCTTTCTTTTGTAACTTTGGTTTTCATCCTCGTTTTTCTTCAGGGCAGCTTGAGCCTTCTGACTGTCCTGGTGTGGATTCCGTGGTGGACAGGTTGCAGCAAATTTGGACTCATGTGGTGGACAATATGACGTTGTCTCAGGAAAAGGCTCAACGTTTTGCTAACCGTCGTCGGTGTGTTGGATCCAGGCTTCGTGTTGGTGATTTGGTCTGGTTGTCTTCTCGTCATGTTCCTATGAAGGTTTCTTCCCCTAAGTTCAAGCCTTGCTTTATTGGGCCCTATAAGATTTCTGAAATTATCAATCCAGTGTCTTTTCGTTTGGCCCTTCCAGCTTCCTTTTCCATTCATAATGTGTTCCATAGATCCTTGTTGCGGAGATATGTGGTACCTATGGTTCCCTCCGTTGATCCTCCTGCTCCGGTGTTGGTTGAGGGGGAATTGGAATATGTGGTGGAGAAGATTTTGGATTCTCGTTTTTCGAGGCGGAAGCTTCAGTATCTGGTCAAGTGGAAGGGTTATGGCCAGGAGGATAATTCTTGGGTTGTTGCCTCCGATGTTCATGCTGCCGATTTGGTTCGTGCTTTCCATTTGCCTCATCCTGATCGGCCTGGGAGCTCTGGTGAGGGTTCGGTAACCCCTCCTCAAGGGGGGGGGGTACTGTTGTGAATTCCGTTCTGGAGCTCCCTCCTGTGGTTGCTAATGGTATTTTTGTGAGTTCTGCCCTTGAGCTCCCTCTGGTGGTTTCGAGTGGAACTGCTGCTCTTTTAGGTAGCTGTAGCAGCTGCCTTCACTAATCGTCTTGCCTGGGTTTGTTATTTAAACCTGCTCTGGGCCTTAGTCCATGCCTGCTGTCAATGTTCTTGGTTGGATTTGATTCTTTCCTTGGAATTCTCATATGGTCAGTCCTTGTCTGCAAAAGATAAGTTTTTGCTAGTTTTTGTTTGTCCATTTGTTTGGACTCTATTGCTTTGCAAATATGTCTCTTTTTGTCCAGCTTGTCACTATGTGTTATTCAGGCTAGCTGGAAGCTCTGGGAAAGCAGATTTGCCCCTCCACACCGTGAGTCGGTGTGGAGTTCATTTTTGTAAACTCTGCGTGGATTTTGTAGTTTTTATACTGACCGCACAGTATCCTTTCCTCTCTGTCTATCTAGTTTAGTATTGGCCTCCTTTGCTGAATTCTGATTAGATTTCTTTGTACGTCATTTCCCTCTCCACTCACAGTCAATATTTGTGGGGGGCTATCTTTCCTTTTGAGGGTTTTCTCTGAGGCAAGATAGCTTTCTATTTCCTTCTTTAGGGGTAGTTATTTCTTAGGCTGTGAAGAGGTGTCTAGGGAGAGTCAGGAACATCCCACGGCTATTTCTAGTGTTGTTGTTAGGATTAGGGACTGCGGTCAGTTGAGATACCACCTTCTCAGAGCTCGCTTCATGTTGCGTTTTAGCCACCAGGTCATATCAGTGTGGCCTCTTAACCACCAGGTCATAACAGCGGCTGGGCAATATACTTCGTGAATAAAAAGGAAAAGGGAAAATTAAAGACAACAATCAGCGAGAAGGTCACTGGTGAGAACCTGCACAGTATATACAGATATGGTCTGCAGGACACTTGTGTAGGAGTGTTATTATCATTACTAGATGGTGGCCCGATTCTAAAGCATTGGGTATTCTAGAATATGCATGTCCACGTAGAGTCATTACGAACAAGTGTTTATTTCTGTTAATGTTGATCATTATGGCTTACAGCCAATATGCTTGGATACAACACTCTGTGAACAGCCAGTTTCTTTAGCAAAGACCTTTTGTGGCTTACCCTTCTTGTGGAGTGTGTCATTGACTGCATTCTGGACATCTGTCAAGTCAGCAGTCTTTCCCATGATTGTGGAGCCTACTGAAACCGACTAAGGTACCTTTTTAAATGTTTAGGAAGCCTTTGCAGGTGTTTTTTGTTAATTATTCTAATTTACTGAGATAATGACTTTTGGGTTTTCATTGGCTGTAAGCCATAATCATCAATATTAACAGAAATAAACACTTGAAATAGATCACTCTGAAATAGTTCACTCTGTTTGTAATGACTATATAATATATGAGATTCACTTTTTGTATTGAAGAACTGAAATAAATTAACTTTTTGATGATATTCTAATTTTGTGAGAAGCACCTTTATGTGTTCAGCAAGTATAGATTGGGATAAGGTGCTGACACATTACTACACTCAGACTTCTTTGGCTCTGTAGACTGTCAGTGCATTAAACTGAGATGTAAAACTGTTATCATAATTTGGGAGCCGTCTGGGAGGAGAGCCAGGAATATATGGCAGATTCAGATAGTTCTTCTAAAATTGTCTTTATTTAGCTCCCATGCAGATTTTTGTTCAATCGCTTTAACTAGAAGATAAAGTCAGCAGCCTGTGCCTGGGGAAATACAAGCAGCTTGGCTGAATGTTATCTGTTCTTATCAAAGGTATTATTTTACCTTCATAGGAACAGTTCTCCTGGTTTTCTATATGAAGGTGCTACTTGACTATTTAAATTAAGTGATTGAGACTCATTGGGATCCACTGTACAGTCATGGACAATAATTTTGAGAATGAGACAAATATTAATTTTTCCAAAGTCTACTGCTTCATTTTTTCTAATGGCAATTTGCATATACTCAATATTTGCCCAGAAAATGAACTTTAACCCCCAAAACACATTTCAACATCATTGCAGTCCTGCCTTAAAAGGAGCAGCTAACATCGTTTTAGTGATTGATCCATTAACACAGGTGTGGGTGTTGATGAGGACAGGGCTGGCGATCAATCAGTCATGATTAAGTAAGAATGACATCACTGGACACTGTAAAAGGAGCTGGTGCTTGGTATCATTGTTTCTCTTCAGTTAACCATGGTTATCTCTAAAGAAACACGTGCAGCCATCATTGCACTGCACAAAAATGGCCTAACAGGGAAGAGTATCGCAGCTATAAAGATTGCACCTCTGTCAACCATCTATCGCATCATCAAGAACTTCAAGGAGAGAGCTTCCATTGTTGTCAAAAAGGCTCCAGGGCGCCCAAGAAAGACCAGCAAGCGCCAGGACCGTATCTTAAAACTGTTTCAGCTGCGGGATCGGACTACCAGCAGTGCCGAGCTTGCTCAGGAATGGCAGCAGGCTGGTGTGAGTGCTTCTGCATGCACTGTGAGGCGGAGACTCTTTGAGCAAGGCCTGGTTTCAAGGAGGGCAGCAAAGAAGCCACTTCTCTCCAGAAAAAACATCAGGGACCGACTGATATTCTGCAAAAGGTACAGGGAGTGGACTGCTGAGGACTGGGGCAAAGTCATTTTCTCTGATGAATCCCCTTTTCGATTGTTTGGGACATCTGGAAAACAGCTTATTCGGAGAAGAGGTGAGCGCTACCACCAGTCTTGTCTCATGCCAACTGTAAAGCATCCTGAAACCATTCATGTGTGGGGTTGCTTCTCAGCCACGGGAATCGGCTCACTCACAGTCTTGCCTAAAAACACAGCCATGAATAAAGAATGGTACCAGAATGTCCTCCAACAGCAACTTCTCCCAACCGTCCAAGAGCAGTTTGGTGCCCAACAATGCCTTTTCCAGCATGATGGAGCACCTTGCCATAAAGCAAAGGTGATAACTAAATGGCTCATAGAACAAAACATAGAGATTTTGGGTCCATGGCCTGGAAACTCCCCAGATCTTAATCCCATTGAGAACTTGTGGTCAATCATCAAGAGACGGGTGGACAAACAAAAACCAACAAATGCTGGCAAAAGGCAGGCATTGATTATGCAAGAATGGACTGCTATCAGTCAGGATTTGGCCAGAAGTTGATTGAGAGCATGCCAGGGAGAATTGCAGAGGTCTTGAAGAAGGGTCAACACTGCAAATATTGACTTGCTGCATTAACTCATTCTAACTGTCAATATAACCTATTGGTACTCATAATATGATTGCAATTGTATTTCTGTATGTGATATAAACATCAGACAAACACTAATAAAAATCAGAGGGCAGCAAATCATGTGAAAATATAATTTTTGTGTCATTCTCAAAACTTTTGGCCATGACTGTATAACTTATTTGCTTCCGAGCTCCGATTATGTAACCTGTTGGGTGTTTACTGACTCCAGAACGGCTTAATGAGAAAAACAAAGTGCTGTGAGCGAGCAAGGCAAGCTGCTCAGAAGTAATATGCTAGGGACTGACACACAGATTCACTTGTGATAGGTAAAATTAGAATACAGAAAAAGATGTTGGGGGTAATCTGATTTGACTCATTTGAACACATCTGCAACATAGAGTACAATAACTTAGGCTTTGAGGTCATTAGTATCATAGCACTTGTCCATATAGCTAAGGCTGTGCAATGACACGTGATGTGCAACATGAAGATCCTACGTGAAGCCTCATTACATCACATCTAATGATTTCTGACTTATGAAAATTGCAAAAATATCTATTTAGTTGGCCTTTGACCCCATAGACTTTTATGAAAGTCACTACAACTAGGGTCTCGCATGCAAACTGGCAGCAATTTTTATTTTTACACACAAATTGGAGCTTTAAAATAGTAATGAGAAAGTCACAAATAAATCTCTTGGTTGTGCAATCTGTCTATGAATTGCTGTCGCATGTCCATACGTCACGTGTAGCCCTAACCCGATAAAGCCTTAACAGCTATGCCAGCAGACCCGTTATCAAACAAGATCACAACTGACCCCTTCAGTTTCTAATGATGTTGATTCGTTTGAAAATGAGTCAATCGGGTGTCAGAGGAGGGTCTGATATTTTTGACAAAAAGAATACAGGTTGTACTTGTCATCCGAAATCCAAAAACAGAGTCCTTATATTTACTTAAATTGAATCTGTCACCAGGTTTATTCCATCTAATCTGAGAGCAGCACGGTGCAGAGACAGACACTGATTTCAGTGATATTTCTTTCATGTGTCTGTGTACTCTGGCATTTTGTGTGTGTTTTATTGCTTATTTCTTCATTCTTTCAAATATACTTTTTAATGAGATCTAATTATAATTAATAGGTTTTATTGAATTTCCATTTTCTGCACTTCTTTTTCTTAGTTTGTTATCCCCCAATCGTATGGCACCGACCTTGTTACAAGAAAACCTTAGAAGATAAGGAAGGACATTAGTTTATCAATTACTGAGCTCAACTCCCACAATATCCATGGATGAATGCCACCTGGCTAGGGAGAAGGAAAGTTTTGAAAATGTAATTTACTGAGACACCTTGTGCTATACTTCAACTTGAGTTAGTTTAGTTATTTTGAGTGGTGAACTTTGATTTCTTTCTTGCTAAATGATCCTAGGCAAAGGCAGTTTATTGGTGAACACAGAATTTTCTTCTTTCTTTCTTTCTTTCTTCATCTTTAAAGAGGTTGTCCACTACTTTTACATTGATGACATATCCTTTGGATAGGTTATCAATGTCTGATCAGTTGGGGTCCGATAGCTGGAATCCACACGATCACTTCTATTGGTGGCGGTGGCAGGAAGTACTCACTTGCTGACCTGCTCTGTCTACTTGTAGTGGCCGGTGCTTGGTACTGCACATCCGTCTCAGATACAAGTCAATAGTGCGGTGGCCACTACAAGTAGACGGAGCAGCTCAGCAAGTGAGTACTGCCTGCCAATAACAGCTGCTAGGCGGGGGTGCCGAGTGTTGGACACCAGGCGACCAGACATTGATGACATATCCAAAGGATAGAGGTGGACAACCTCTTTAATATTTCAGCATCTCTTTGCCATCTGTAATCATATTGCTATGATCATCTTTTAAGGGGCTGATGCCATCAATTGTTTTCTTTTAAGCATTAATTTATTTATCCCATTTTTTAGGATTTCTAATGTCGTTGGTGATTTGAAGGACGCTATGGCTGACATTTATAGGAGATTGTGATATTCTCTATACATAGCAGTGCTGATGCACTGCGCTGTATAAGACAAGCGTTTAAACGATCACAGCTTCAGCTATTAAATACAGTAAAAAGTGAAAAAAAAGTTAAAAATATGAAAAAAATAAAACCACAATTTCAAATCAGTCCCCTTTTGCCCCATTCAGAATAGAAAAATTATAAAAACGCATATATTTGGTATCGCTGCATTTGTAAAAGTCTGACTTATCAAAATCTAAAATAAATTAATCTGATTAGTAAACAGCGTAATAAGAAAAAAAGATTGAAACGCCAAAATTCAGTTTTTTGGCCCCGCAACATTGCAATAAAATGTAATAAAAGGTTATCAAAACATTGTATCTACCCCAAAATTGTATAATTAATTCCTCAGCTCAGGATGCAAAAAAATAAGCCCCCAAACAACCCTATATCCCAAAAAATAAAACCGTTACGGGTCTAGGAAAATGCAGACGAAAGCAAAATCTTCTCTTTTTTTTTACCACTTAAGAAAAAAACTCTAAACTGTACACTTGATATTTGTGTACTCGTACTGACCTGGAGAGTCAAATATCCAGGTCAGTTTTACCATATTGTGAACTTGTTAAATAAAAATCCCAAAAAACTATTGTTAAATTGCATTTTTTCTTCAATTTTGAAGCACTTGGAATTTTTTTTCCTGTTTTCCAGTAACACTATGTTGTAAAATGAATGTTGTCATTCAAAAGTACAACTAGAGCAGCAAAAAAAAAACCTTCATATGGCTATATTGATGGAAAAATAAAAATAAAAAGTTATGGCATTTGGAAGAAGGGAAAACAAAACAAAAGGAAAATAGTCGGCATGAAACAGTAGAAGGTTGTGGCACACAGAGGCATCCTGTAGAGCTGCTTGGAGTTTGTACCATGTACTGTAACTGATTTTAGTGTGCACAGTGTACATGTACTGTACACATGCCATACTTATAATATTTCTAAATTTCCATTGTAAAACAAAACCAACACAAATATTATGTATTTGTTGTTTAAAATAGTGTTTGGGCTATGACCAGAAATAAGTTATGTATGTAAAGTACTCTACCGCCCCCTGCTGAAGTAATACGCTTACTACATTTATGAATGAGGCACAATTCAGAATCGCCTTTTTTCCACTGAAACTAAGACTTGGCGCAGGTTAATTTGTCTGTGTATTAGATTGTGGGTTTATGACTAAGAATCTTTTACATTCCTCAGAATTGAGCAATAAGTAAGTTTATGGTTTTGTGAAACTTCTGGCTGGCAGACGGATTTCAGTGTGAACCCAGGAGCTGTCTGGTCATTGGTTTTTATCTGGGAGATTCTGCATCTCTGAAGCTATCTGTCCTACTATTGATGGAGCACTCATTCATTTTAGTGGAACTGTGTGTAATGCATATGAAACATATGACCCTATATCCATCTCTTTTTTTAAATGTTCTTCTTGCCAGTTCTGTATTTATTGGATTTATTTCCAATTGGGCATCTCACAGGAAATTTGGGAACCTAAGAACCCTTTATAAATTCTTATCCAGGCCACGAACCACAGAACAGATTTATAATTTGCTTAACCCCTTCATGACCCAGCCTATTTTGACCTTAAAGACCTTGCCATTTTTTGCAATTCTGACCAGTGTCCCTTTATGAGGTAATAACTCGGGAACGCTTCAACGGATCCTAGCGATTCTGAGATTGTTTTCTCGTGACATATTGGTCTTCATGTTAGTGGTAAATTTAGGTCGATAAATTCTGTGTTTATTTGTGATAAAAAAGGAAATTTGGCGAAAATTTTGAAAATTTTGCAATTTTCACATTTTGAATTTTTATTCTGTTAAACCAGAGAGTTATGTGACACAAAATAGTTAATAAATAACATTTCCCACACATATGTACATGTTAATCCCAAAAACGACCTAACACTCAAAAGAGCCTGGTCACATTCCGTACTACAATCAATCCCACAAAAAGCTACGTATAAAAACAAAACGTTAGCTCAAGGAATGAAAAAATATCAAAATTCTTTATTTATAAATTTTCTTAAAAAACACATAACAACCGGGTACCTCATATTGCAACAAGAAACATCCAGGCAGAGGCAAAAAACAAGTAGCAATACAAATGCATGTTATATCCCACTCCTAAGGCCCTTGTATAGAATATGGCTTGAGAGCACAAAAAAATCCTGCGCCCCCGGAAGAAGAACTTGGCGAAACGCGCGTCGGGACGTACATCCAGACAAAGGCACACCACTGGGTAATATACCTATAATGTTATTCATTCTATTTATACTATGGAACCCGGCTCCTATTGAGCTCCATTGAACGGTCAGAGGGCTTTTCTTGTTTAGTGCGCTCTCCACTTAGGTCTTATCTAGTCCAGGTGGCGTATGTGACGCTGTATGCAGGATTTTTTGTGCTCTCAAGCCATATTCTATACAAGGGCCTTAGGAGTGGGATATAACATGCATTTGTATTGCTACTTGTTTTTTGCCTCTGCCTGGATGTTTCTTGTTGCAATATGAGGTACCCGGTTGTTATGTGTTTTTTAAGAAAATTTATAAATAAAGAATTTTGATATTTTTTCATTCCTTGAGCTAACGTTTTGTTTTAATACGTAGCTTTTTGTGGTATTAACATTTCCCACACGTCTACTTTACATCAGCACAATTTTGGAAACAAAATTTTTTTTTGCTAGGAAGTTATAAGGGTTAAAATTTGACCAGCGATTTCTCATTTTTACAACGAAATTTACAAAACCATTTTTTTTAGGGACCACCTCACATTTGAAGTCAGTTTGAGGGGTCTATATGGCTGAAAATACCCAAAAGTGACACCATTCTAAAAACTGCACCCCTCAAGGTGCACAAAACCACATTCCAGAAGTTTATTAACCCTTCAGGTGCTTCACAGCAGCAAAAGCAACATGGAAGGAAAAAATTAACATTTAACTTTTTAGTCACAAAAATGATCTTTCAGCAACAATTTTTTTACTTTCCCAATGGTAAAAGGAGAAACTGAACCACGAAAGTTGTTGTCCAATTTGTCCTGAGTATGCTGATCCCTCATATGTGGGGGTAAACCACTGTTTGGGCGCACGGCAGGGCTTGGAAGGGAAGGAGCGCCATTTGACTTTTTGAATGAAAAATTGGCTGCACTCTTTAGCGGACACCATGTCACATTTGGAGAGCCCCCGTGTGCCTAAAAATTGGAGCTCCCCCACAAGTGACCCCATTTTGGAAACTAGACGCCCCAAGGAACTTATCTAGATGCATAGTGAGCACTTTAAACCCCCAGGTGCTTCACAAATTGATCCGTAAAAATGAAAAAGTACTTTTTTTTCACAAAAAAATTCTTTTAGCCTCAATTTTTTCATTTTCACATGGGCAACAGGATAAAATGGATCCTAAAATTTGTTGGGCAATTTCTCCTGAGTACACCGATACCTCACATGTGGGGGTAAACCACTGTTTGGGCACATGGTAAGGCTCGGGAGGGAAGGAGCGCCATTTGACTTTTTGAATGAAAAATTATCTCCATCGTTAGCGGACACCATGTCGCGTTTGGAGAGACCCTGTGTGCCTATGCATTGGAGCTCCCCCACAAATGACCTAGACCCCCCAAGGAACTTATCTAGATGCATACTGAGCACTTTAAACCCCCAGGTGCTTCACAGAAGTTTATAACGCAGAGCCATGAAAATAAAAAATAATTTTTCTTTCCTCAAAAATGATTTTTTAGCCTGGAATTTTCTATTTTGCCAAAGGTAATAGGAGAAATTGGACCACAAATTTTGTTGTCCAGTTTGTCCTGAGTACGCAGATACCCCATATGTGGGGGTAAACCACTGTTTGGGCGCACGGCAGGGCTCAGAAGGGAAGGCACGCCATTTGGCTTTTTAAATGGAAAATTAGTTCCAATCATTAGCAGACACCATGTCGGGTTTGGAGAGCCCCTGTGTGCCTAAACATTGGAGATCCCCCACAAATGACCCCATTTTGGAAACTAGACCCCCAAAGGAACTAATCTAGATGTGTGGTGAGCACTTTGAACCCTCAAGTGCTTCACAGAAGTTTATAACGCAGAGCCATGAAAATAAAAAAAAAATTTATTTTCTCAAAAATGATTTTTTAGCCCGCAATTTTTTATTTTCCCAAGGGTAACAGGAGAAATTTGACCCCAAAAGTTGTTGTCCAGTTTCTGAGTACGCTGATACCCCATATGTGGGGGTAAACTACTGTTTGGGCACATGCTGGGGCTCGGAAGTGAAGTAGTGACATTTTGAAATGCAGACTTTGATGGAATGCTCTGCGGGCGTCACGTTGCGTTTGCAGAGCCCCTGATGTAGCTGAACAGTAGAAACCCCCCACAAGTGACCCCATTTTGGAAACTAGACCCCGAAAGGAACTTATCTAGATGTGAGGTGAGCACTTTGAACCCCCAAGTGCTTCACAGAAGTTTATAACACAGAGCAGTGAAAATAATAAATAAGTTTTCTTTCCTCAAAAATAATTTTTTAGCCCAGAATTTTTTAATTTTCCCAAGGGTAACAGGAGAAATTTGACCCCAATATTTGTTGTCCAGTGTCTCCTGAGTATGGTGATACCCCATATGTGGGGGTAAACTACTGTTTGGGCACATGCCGGGGCTCGGAAGTGAAGTAGTGACGTTTTGAAATGCAGACTTTGATGGAATGCTCTACGGGCGTCACGTTGCGTTTGCAGAGCCCCTGATGTGGCTAAACAGTAGAAACCCCCCACAAGTGACCCCATTTTGGAAACTAGACACCGAAAGGAACTTATCTAGATGTGAGGTGAGCACTTTGAACCCCCAAGTGCTTCACAGAAGTTTATAACGCAGAGCCGTGAAAATAATAAATACGTTTTCTTTCCTCAAAAATAATTTTTTAGCCCAGAATTTTTTATTTTCCCAAGGGTTACAGGAGAAATTGGACCCCAAAAGTTGTTGTCCAGTTTCTCCTGAGTACGATGATACCCCATGTGTGGGGGTAAACCACTGTTTGGGCACACGTCGGGGCTCAGAAGGGAAGTAGTGACTTTTGAAATGCAGATTTTGATGGAATGGTCTGCGGACATCACATTGCGTTTGCAGAGCCCCTGGTGTGCCTAAACAGTAGAAACCCCCCACAAGTGACCCCATTTTGTAAACTAGACCCCCCCAAGGAACTTATCTAGATAGTGGTGAGCACTTTGAACCCCCAAGTGCTTCACAGACGTTTACAACGCAGAGCCGTGAAAATAAAAAATCATTTTTCTTTCCTCAAAAATGATGTTTTAGCAAGCAATTTTTTATTTTCTCAAGGGTAACAGGAGAAATTGGACCCCAGTAATTGTTGCGCAGTTTGTCCTGAGTATGCTGGTACCCCATATGTGGGGGTAAACCACTGTTTGGGCACACGTCGGGGCTCGGAAGTGAGGGAGCACCATTTGACTTTTTGAATACAAGATTAGCTGGAATCAATGGTGGCGCCATGTTGCGTTTGGAGACCCCCTGATGTGCCTAAACAGTGGAAACCCCTCAATTCTAACTCCAACACACCCCTAATCCTTATCCCAACTGTAGCCGTAACCCTAATCACAACCCTAACCCCAACACACCCCTAACCACAACCCTAACCCCAACACACCCCTAACCCTAACCACAACCCTAATTCCAACCCAACCCTAACCCTAAGGCTATGTGCCGACGTTGCGGATTCGTGTGAGATTTTTCAGCACCATTTTTGAAAAATCCGCGGGTAAAAGGCACTGCGTTTTACCTGCGGATTTACCGCGGATTGCCAGTGTTTTTTGTGCGGATTCCTATTGAGGAACAGGTGTAGAACGCTGCGGAATCCGCACAAAGAATTGACATGCTGCGGAAAATACAACACAGCGTTTCCGCGTGGTATTTTCCGCACCATGGGCACAGCGGATTTGGTTTTCCATATGTTTACATGGTACTGTAAACCTGATGGAACACTGCTGCGAATCCGCAGCCAAATCCGCACCGTGTGCACATAGCCTAATTCTAAAGGTATGTGCACACGCTGCGGAAAACGCTGCGGATCCGCAGCAGTTTCCCATGAGTTTACAGTTCAATGTAAACCTATGGGAAACAAAAATCGCTGTACACATGCTGCGGAAAAACTGCACGGAAACACAGGGGTGTACATTCCGCAGCATGTCACTTCTTTCTGTGGATTCCGCAGCGGTTTTACAACTGCTCCAATAGAAAATCGCAGTTGTAAAACCGCAGTGAAATGCGCAGAAAAACCGCGGTAAATCTGCGATAAATCCACAGCGGTTTAGCACTGCGGATTTATGAAATCCGCTGCGGAAAAATCCGCAGAGGACCAGAATACGTGTGCACATTCCTAACCCTATCCCTAACCCTATCCCTACCCCTAACTCTACCCCTAACCCTACCCCTAACCCTAGTTCTAACTCCAACCTTAGTGTGGAAAAAAAATAAAAATTCTTTATTTTATTATTGTCCCTACCTATGGGGGTGACAAAGGGGGGGGGGGGTCATTTACTGTTTTTTTTTTTTGATCACTGTGAGGTTTTATCACAGTGATCAAAATTCACTCTGGAACGAATCTGCCGGCCGGCAGATTCGGCGGGTGTACTGCGCATGCGCCCGCTATTTTGGAAGATGGCGGCGCCCAGGAAAGAAGACGGACGGACCCCGGGAGGCTAGGTAAGTATAAGGGGGGGGAGATCAGGGCGTCGGAGCACGGGGGGGTGGATCGGAGCATGGGGGGGGGATCGTAACACGGGGGGTGGATTGGAAAACGGGGGGGTGGATCGCAGTGCGGGGGGGAGGATCGGAGTGCACGGGGGTGGGATTGGAGCACGGGGAGTGGGATTGGAGCACGGGGGGAGCGGACAGGAGGACGGGGGAGCGGAGCACAGGACGGAGGGGAGCGGACCACAGATCGGAGGGCTGGGGGGGCGATCGGTGGGGTGGGTTCACATTAGTGTTTCCAGCCATGGCCGATGATATTGCAGCATCGGCCATGGCTGGATTGTAATATTTCACCAGTTTTTTAGGTGAAATATTACAAATCGCTCTGATTGGCAGTTTCACTTTCAACAGCCAATCAGAGCGATCGTAGCCACGGGGGGGTGAAGCCACCCCCCCGGGTTAAAGTACAATCCTCCTGTCCCTGCAGATCGGGTGAAATGGGAGTTAACCCTTTCACCGGATCTGCAGGGATGCGATCTTTCCATGACGCATATGCTGCGTCATGGGTCGGAATGGCACCGACTTTCATGACGCAGCGTATGCGTCAAAGGTCGGGAAGGGGTTAACCTCCTTAGATGTGAGCAGCGGCAATGGGGAATCATAATCATTCATTCCTTAGCATTGAAACCCAAAGAAGGAAAAGTTGTGGAATTGTAGAGATCACAGGAGTGCTAGATATGTGTGGAAAAATGAAAACTACATTTTCAAACCATCTCGATGCATTAAGTATTGTGAGGCAGTGACCCCTGTTACAGCTAGGGAGCGCTGTATTTGCTCTCCAGAATGTGCATGGAAACGTAATGAGGCCATGAGGGCATACTACAGACACAGGTGTGGCTGTAATTAGAATAGTGAAGCAGTGACTGATTAAAAAGCCCTGTAGTAGTGGGGGAGGTGTGTCAGTGTGTTCTTGGAAGCAGACAGGGCAGTTGTCTGCAGAGCTCTCTCTTTGTGGAGCAACACAGAGGCTAAAGGAACCAGAGAGACTGACACCCTGCGTCTTGGGCTGTCTTATGTGTACCCGGCTGCACTCCAGAGGATAAAGAATGCAGTGCGCTGAGTGAGTACAGAGACTTGTTCCCGGCGTGCAGTCACCCAGGGAAACTGGACAGAGGGAAGTTCGACCTGTGTATTGACTGCATCATATAGCCATGCATTATTAATGGGCTGTATGAGGAAGCCGTATACTATATTGACTGTGTGAAGTAACACAATAAAAGAACGTTTTGTTTGAACTTGTTTGGGTCACTGCCGTTTCACTGTGTATGCTCATACCGCTGCATTACATATGGTAAAAAGAATGCGAGGCCAGTGAACTAAAGGTACCGTCACACTAAGCGACGCTGCAGCGATACCGACAATGATCCGGATCGCTGCAGCGTCGCTGTTTGGACGCTGGAGAGCTGTCACACAGACAGCTCTCCAGCGACCAACGATGCCGGTAACCAGGGTAAACATCGGGTAACTAAGCGCAGGGCCGCGCTTAGTAACCCGATGTTTACCCTGGTTACCATCCTAAAAGTAAAAAAAAACAACCACTACATACTTACCTACCGCTGTCTGTCCTCCAGCGCTGTGCTCTGCTCTCCTCCTGTACTGGCTGTGAGCACAGCGGCCGGAAAGCAGAGCGGTGACGTCACCGCTCTGCTTTCCGGCTGACCGACGCTCACAGCCAGTACAGGAGGAGTGCAGAGCACAGCGCTAGAGGACAGACAGCGGTAGGTAAGTATGTAGTGGTTGTTTTTTTTTACTTTTAGGATGGTAACCAGGGTAAACATCGGGTTACTAAGCGCGGCCCTGCGCTTAGTTACCCGATGTTTACCCTGGTTACCAGTGAAGACATCGCTGGATCGGTGTCACACACGCCGATTCAGCGATGTCTGCGGGGAGTCCAGCGACCAAATAAAGTTCTGGACTTTCTTCCCCGACCAGCGACAGCACAGCAGGGGCCTGATCGCTGCTGCCTGTCACACTGGACGATATCGCTAGCGAGGACGCTGCAACGTCACGGATCGCTAGCGATATCGTCTAGTGAGACGGTACCTTAAGGCATACCCCCAGAGAGTGCTGCAGATTGTTGTGCAAGTCTGCTGGAAAAATGGAGGAACTTTTGGAGCAGGTGATGCTCAGTCAGCAAAGGCTTCAACAAGAGACGCTGCAGTTTCAACGTTCCCAGCAAGAGATTTTGCGGCAGCAGGAGACGCTGCAGAGGGAGCTAGCAGAGCTTCAACGATGTAAAGTGGAGACCCCTAATGTGAGAGGTGAACAGCAGAGACCTGAAGAGACCCCAAAGGTAAGGGGCGATCATTGGGTGTACCAGTGGTCCTTATTGCAATTGGTGGAGGAGTGGCTCCAGCCTGAGTTCTGTTCTCCATATGAGATGATGGAGAGAATCGTGGCTGATCGGATGGTGAGGGCTCTGCCGGCCGCCATGCAGCGTTGGGTCAGGCTAAGGGACCTAGGCACCCTGGAACTGCTGATAGAATTAATAGAGCGGTATAAATCCACTCAGGACGTTGCACCAGAGCCCGGGCATGGGACTAGTAACTGTTCGGTGACATCTAAGCCCATGGACTGCGGGAACACTGTTCAGGAGTCTATGTGTGCCCAACCAGTCTCTGTCACCACTATGGACACAGCCAGCAGCGAACCAGAATTGTGCCAGGTATTGGTGAATGGGAGCCGAACAGAGGCTCTCCTGGACCCGGAGAGTAAAGTGACTCTGGTCCATAGGTCCCTTGTTGCTGGGGACAACACCAACGGACAGAAAGTGGAGGTGATGGGTATCCACGGGGAATTCCAGGAGTACCCGTCCACGGAGATCAATGTTTCTACACCGTGTGGGGACATTAGACATGAGGTGGGAGTGGCAAAGACCCTTCCCTATGGGACTGTGTTGGGAAGAGCTTTAACCCCTGTTTTGGTCCCTGTGGGAGACCAGGGTAAACCCTCTCACGGAAAGTTATACCGGGTGCAGAACCCAAACATATTGAAATACCTGCCATAGGGGTCGCCAACCTAGGGACAGAGTGTAATCCCGATAGGCTCCCCCTAGAGGTAGTAGCAGGAGAAACTAAAGATGTTGTTTCGGGCGTAGAACCCGAAGATCCTAAGATGTATGCCACAGGGGTCGCCAATTTAGGATTAGAGTGTAAACCCAATAGGCTCCCTCTAGAGGTTGTGGCAGTAGAGGTTGTGGGGACCCCATTGAACCCTGAGGTGGAGGTTTTCCCTGGTAAGGTTGGGACAGCTCAGATCCAGGGTCCATTTCGAAGACGCAGATATAAAAGACGCAGGTATGAGAAGAGCCGAGAGTGTATGGTGCGAAGGCGACTGGGGATGTGCGCACGAGGAACCCTCTGGCATCGGTCAAGGATGGGGCCAGGGGTCAGGGTAAATTAGATAGAGCGCTCGCTAGACAGCAGTGTTGGGAGGCTCAGGTTTGGGTGCGGCGTAGTACAGATGTAAGCTCAGACTTGCCAGCGAGGTCCTCGGCGTTTCAGCGTGATATAGTCACTGAGGCACGGGTAAGGGTACCAGGGGCCCAAAAGCAGATACTTAGGTGACAGGATGATACTGAACATGAAGTAACAAAGTAAAGACCACACAAAACTGGCCCAAATCTGCGGTTAATCAGAAAAGAGGGTTTGGCTTCTGCAATAGAGATCGGGATGGGTGGTCCCATAATGAAATATGGAGAAATGCAAAGGGGAGGGATGCGTGCGCCGATGGTTCAGGTTCCTACTTTGGTTTCTTAATGTAGTGTCGAGCGGGGATGTCAGGGGGGCATACCGAGGCCCTGTCTTTCGCCCTTATGGGGTAACAATTGTTCAAACCCACAGGTATGAACAGGGGGAGGATATGTGAGGCAGTGACCCCTGTTACAGCTAGGGGGCGCTGTATGTGCTCTCCAGAATGTGCATGGAAGCGTAGTGAGGCCATACTACAGACACAGGTGTGGCTGTAATTAGAATAGTGAAGCAGTGACTGATTAAAAAGCCCTGTAGTAGTGGGGTAGGTGTGTCAGTGTGTTCTTGAAAGCAGACAGGGCAGTTGTCTGCAGAGCTCTCTCTTTGTGGAGCAACACAGAGGCTAAAGGAACCAGAGAGACTGACACCCTGCGTCTGTCTTATGTGTAAGGAGGTGAAGGACAAGAAGAGTCTGGGGGCGGTTACCTTCTCGACTCCGTGCCTGGAACCATTGAGCTGTGCTACAGGTTCCCCAGAGGGCAGACTTAGAGACCAGGACAGGAAGGAAGCCGGGCAAAGAGCGGGAAAGGCACGCGCGCAAAGGTCAGAGCGGTCAGAGCAGCAGTCAGAGCAGGGTGCAGCTGCGCTCTGGGAGAGAGAGAGAGCTCCCGGTCAGAGGACAAAGACGGGGATCGCCCAAAAAGACTGCACCTTGTGAGTACATGAAAGCATACTCTGCTGTGACTGGAGAGGGGCGCCTTGACACCCGTGCAGAGACAGTGGCCCGTGCAGAGACTGACCTCTGGTATCCACGGTACCAGTGCAGAGCCCTTGATTCCTGTTGAGAGAGTTAATAATAGACTGACCATCGTTTTCGCTGGATAGGCTGTGCTGTAAAAGTTAAAGACTCAGAGCAGGTGTATACCACATTAACTCCCGAAACACCAGGCAGCGGGTTCCTACAGACTACTCAGCCCACGGACAACAGAGGGACAAGTGCCGCTGTATCTCGGTGCCTACGTTGGAAAAGACTACCCTTCAAGCAAGTCCTCATCAGACTGATAAGTGTTTTTCCCAAGAAATTCCATTTTCTACTGTTACACTGTTTGACTCCCATATTTTTGCACTGTTATATTGTTAGTTATATTCAACTGCTTCCTCCCTGCGAGGAGAACCTGATTCCTGTTAATAAACCCCTCAACTGTTGGTCTGTCTGTTCCATGGTGACACACTCAGTACCTGCATACTATTACACTTAGCATAGTCAGCAGAATGTCACACGTTAGCGTGGAAAGGACAGACCAAGCAGCTGGGGAAGTTCCCAGGTCTAGCATTTCCCTGGGAGCCATGTTGAATAATTTGCCGAGATTCACTGGGAACAATGTAATGCTGTGGAGTTGGACAGAGCGTATCCGGGGAATGATGCGGATGCATCCCATGACACCAGCCCAGGAAGCGGAAATTGCATTGATGGCCCTGGAGGGGGAGGCGCAGGATTCTGTCATGCATAGGTCCCCCCCGGGAGATACCCTGGACAAAGTGCTGCGCATACTTGAGGAGACGCATGGGGACCCCACTGATGTAGGGGAACTTCGCATGCGACTGTTTCACCTGGTACAATGAGAGGGGGAGACTGTGACCCAATTCATGAACGCCCTACAAGAACTTCACACTGCTATCAGACGAAAGGATGGTGTAGGGGTTGGGTCAGTTCATGTGGTGCTCAGGGATCAGCTGGTGAAGGGACTGCATGACGCAATGATGAAACAGGCACTGCGACAGCGCATGCGAGTAAAGCCAGACATGACTTTCTCTGAGGTTGGCAGTGAGGAGCGTGTACAAGAATAAGAACAGGGAGTGACGGGGCTGGTGGGAAGGGTGCGGAGCGGGGAGGTAACCACCACCGCAGACAATATCCCCCAGTGGGTGGAGAACCTGAGAATAGAGATTAGACAGGTCCGTGAAGAAATGGCAGCCTCCAGAAGAACTCTGGCAGAAGGGCCCGGCCCTCTGGTACGAGACAAAGAATCTGCCCCCTGAAGGGTAAAACTACCAGGATGAAAAGCCCTCTTACATGCTACACCTGTGGAGAACCCGGCCACATTGCCCGATGGTGTCCCCGGCAGAGCCAACCATCCCTGCGCCCTCCTTTAAACTAGGTGGCTCCGAGATAGATCAGGTGGCTAAGGAAACACATGAGAAAGGAGCACTCTTTGGGCCAGAAAAAACTTTCCAGTGGTTACAGCGCCTATTTTATCATCCCCACTTAAGGAACATTGTGGAGAAAGTATGTCAGCAATGCAGAAGTTGTGAGATGGTCAAACCACCAGAACAACGAGCTCCCACAGAGACGGTGAGGTCTTCTGGCCCCATGGACCTACTGGCAATAGATTACTTGACAATTGGACCTGCACACCAAGGCTATGAGCATTGTTTAGTGATGATAGACCACTTTACTAAATTTGCCGTAGTGACACCCATGCGTAATCAGACTGCCGAGTCTGCTGCTCACGCAATTTGCAAATACTTCATACAGGTGTACTGGTGTCCCAAGCGCATCCATTCTGATCAAGGGGCCTGCTTCCTCGGAAGAGAGATGGAGGAGCTGCACCAGCTGTACAAAATCGATAAGTCCCGGACCACCCCTTATCATCCACAGGGGAATGGGGCTTGTGAAAAATGTAACTGCACTCTGATTCAAATGCTGAGGACACTGGAAGAGGACCAGAAGGCGAAGTGGACTGAGTCCGTCCATGAATTGGTGTGGGCGTATAACAATCGGAAACACAGCACCACCGGATTCACCCCCTACTCTTTGTTCTTTGGCCGACCCGGGAAGGCGCAGGCAGAGCTGGAGCTGAAACCCGAGGAGGACTACCCACGGACGGGGGTGTACTCCTTGGTTCCAGAACATCGTCGTCGGCTGCGGACAATTCAATGTCTAGTGCAGAACCGGCTGCAAGAATTGGAGCATCCCCAGGTAGCTCCTCAAAAGGGGACAGCCCTGCAGCCTGGAGACCGTGTCTTAGTGAGGGAAGAGCGTCCACACAACCATCTAGAGTACCGGTGGGAGAAAAGGCTGTGCCGAGTGAAGCGGCGGCTCGGCAATGGGGGTCCCGTTTATGAGGTCCAGCCCGAAACAGAAGAGGGAACTCCCACCCGCACACTGCACAGGAATATGTTGCGTCCATGTTTGTCTTGAGATCCTGAATCAGTCCAATTGGCTCCAGCGCCCCCACCGGCTGCGCCAGTGATCAATGTTGATGTGGAAGATGAGGAAGACTCCCAATCTCTCCAAGGGAACCCAGAAACAAGGCTGGTGCCTGAAACTACCAACGTATCAGAGGAAACCTTGACTCCTCCCACAGCAGTTGACACCACCGCCCCTGCTGATTTGAGACACTCTGAATGTTCAATAGCTGGTGTACCCCCCACCCCCTGTTCGCTACAATCAGGACGAGTTCATCTGGCAGCAGATTGTGCAAGGACTGGAAGATTGCCAACATGAACTCCTGAAAATCTCACCCGTCGAATGGCGAGCAGAAAGAGGGGGAATGTAAGGAGGTGAAGCACAAGAAGAGTCTGGGGGCGGTTACCTTCTCGACTCCGTGCCTGGAACCATTGAGCTGTACTACAGGTTGCCCAGGGGGCAGACTTAGAGACCAGGACAGGAAGGAAGCTGGGCAGACAGCGGGAAAGGCGCACGCGCAAGGGTCAGAGCAGCGAGAGCAGCGGTCAGAGAAGCGTGAGCAGAGATCAGAGCAGGGTGCAGCTGCACTCTGGGAAAGAGGGAGAGCTCCCGGTCAGAGGACAAAGACAGGGAGATCGCCCAAAAAGACTGCACCTTGTGAGTACATGAAAACAGACTCTGCTGTGACTGAAGAGGGGCGCCTTGACACCCGTGCGGAGACAATTGCCCCTGCAAAGTCTGTGACCCCTGGTACCCACGGTACCAGTGCAGAGCCCTTGATTCCTGTTGAGAGACTTAATAATAGACTGACCAACGGTTTCCCGGGATAGGCTGTGCTGTAAAAGTTAAAGACTCAGAGCCGGTGTATACCACATTAACTCCCGAAACACCAGGCAGCGGGTTCCTACAGACTACTCAGCCCACGGACAACAGAGGGAAGACAAGTGCCACTGTATCTCGGCGCCTACGTTGGAGAAGACTACCCTTCAAGCAAGTCCTCATCAGACTGATAAGTTTTTTTTCCCAAGAAATTACGTTTTCTACTGTTACACTGTTTGACTCCCATATTTTTGCACTGTTATATTGTTAGTTATATTCCACTGCTTCATCACTGCGAGGAGAACCTGATTCCTGTTAATAAACCCCTCAACTGTTGGTCTGACTGTTCCGTGGTGACACACTCAGTACCTGCATACTATTACATATGTGTACCCGGCTGCACTCCAGAGGATAAAGAATGCAGTGCGCTGAGTGACTACAGAGACTTGTTACCGGTGTGGGGTCACCCAGGGAAACTGGACAGAGGGAAGTTCGGCCTGTGTATTGACTGCATCATATAGCCATGCATTAATGGACTGTATGAAGAAGCCGTATACTATATTGACTGTGTGAAGTATCACAATAAAAGAACGTTTTGTTTGAACTTGTTTGGGTCACTGCCGTTTCAGTGTGTATGGTCATACCGCTGCACTACAGTATTGAGTATAAGCGCCATGTGCAGAAATATCCGCATTTATAAGCTGTGACATGTTATTGATGTGCATCCATTGATATTACATGTACAATCAGATATTAAAGCACTTACCAATGCACTTGCAGAACAATAATATAATAATAATTTATATTTATAAAGTGCCAACATATTCCGCAGCCCTTTACAATTAAGCGTGGACATGTACAGACAATAAATTCAGTACAAGTTAAGACAGTTAAACAGTGACATTAGGGATGAGGTCCCTGCTCGCAAGCTTACAATCTACAAGGAAATGGGGGGGGGGGACACAAGTAAAAAGTGCTTGTTATTTCAGGTCTGGCAATTATAATAAATAGGGATTTTTATATAAAGCTGCATGATTCGGTCATCAGCCTGTGTGTTTAACCCCTATCTGACCTCGGACGGGATAGTACGTCCGAGGTCAGATCCCCTGCTTTGATGCAGGGCTCCGCGGTGAGCCCGCATCAAAGCCGGGACATGTCAGCTGTTTTGAACAGCTGACATGTGCCCGTAATAGGCGCAGGCAGAATCGAGATCTGCACGCACCTATTAACTAGTTAAATGCCGCTGTCAAACAGCGGCATTTAACTACCGCTTCCGGCAGGGTGGCCGGAAATGACGTCATCGCCGACCCCCGTCACATGATTGGGGGTCGGCGATGCGTCAGGATGGTAACCATAGAGGTCCTAGAGACCTCTATGGTTAATGATCACCGGTGGCTGTGAGCGCCACCCTGTGGTCGGCGCTCACAGCACACCTGATTTTCTGCTACATAGCAGCGATCAGCAGATCGCTGCTATGTAGCAGAGGCGATCGTGCTGTGCCTGCTTCTAGCCTCCCATGGAGGCTATTGAAGCATGGAAAAAGTTAAAAAAAAAAGTTAAAAAAAATATGAAAAAAATAAAAAAAATATAAAAGTTTAAATCACCCCCCTTTCGCCCCAATCAAAATAAATCAATAAAAAAAATCAAATCTACACATATTTGGTATCGCCGCGCTCAGAATCGCCCGATCTATCAATTAAAAAAAAGCATTAACCTGATCGCTAAACGGCGTAGCGAGAAAAAAATTCAAAACGTCAGAATTACGTTTTTTAGGTCGCCGCAACATTGCATTAAAATGCAATAACAGGCGATCAAAAGAACGTATCTGCACCAAAATGCTATCATTAAAACCGTCATCTTGGCACGCAAAAAATAAGCCCTCAACCGACCCCAGATCACGAAAAATGGAGACGCTATGAGTATCGGAATATGGCGCAATTTTTTTTTTATTTTTTTTTAGCAAAGTTTGGAATTTTTTTTCACCACTTAGATAAAAAATAACCTAGTCATGTTAGGTGTCTATGAACTCGTGCTGACCTGGAGAATCATAATGGCAGGTCAGTTTTAGCATTTAGTGAACCTAGCAAAAAAGCCAAACAAAAAACAAGTGTGGGATTGCACTTTTTTTGCAATTTCACCGCACTTGGAATTTTTTTCCCGTTTTCTAGTACACGACATGCTAAAACCAATGATGTTGTTCAAAAGTACAACTCGTCCCGCAAAAAATAAGCCCTCACATGGCCAAATTGACGGAAAAATAAAAAAGTTATGGCTCTGGGAAGGAGGGGAGTGAAAAACGAACACGGAAAAACGAAAAATCCCAAGGTCATGAAGGGGTTAAGTGCAATAATCAAATATCAAGTGCAGTTATCATGTGCATGGAGGGTGTGGAGACAGCTGAATAGTAGGGTGCAGATTCATAATAATATTTGGAAGGTGGGAGCAGGGCAAAGATAGTTTACTGAGTAGTGGATGTGGATGCACTTGGCCACGCAAATCATTAAAGGTCCGCTGCTGGCAGCTTCCTTTGCAATTGACGATCAATGATGTTGAAGATGTGTTTTATTAGAGACAAGTCCGGAAACACAGCAGGCCATGGTAACATATTTAGGCCACACAGGCTGTTCACAGTAACAAAAGCAACCTGGAGTTGTGTTGAAAAATGGCTTCTGTGACACTTTGGAGAAATGTTGCAGATTCTCTGCGGATCCGCAGCGTGTTTTGAGGTGCAAAAACGCTGCAGATCCGCAATTGATTTACAGTAAAATGTAAATCAATGAGAAAAAAAATGCTGTGCACACTTTGCGGAAAATCAGCTGCGGAAATGCTGCGGTTTAAAAGAAGTAGCATGTCACTTCTTTTTTGTGAATCTGCAGCGTTTTTGTACCCATTCCATGATAGAAAACCACAGGGGTAAAAAACGCAGCAAATCCGCAAGAAAGCCGC
The DNA here is from genome assembly GCF_032444005.1 of Ranitomeya imitator. Taxonomy (NCBI): domain Eukaryota; kingdom Metazoa; phylum Chordata; class Amphibia; order Anura; family Dendrobatidae; genus Ranitomeya; species Ranitomeya imitator. The sequence goes on from NC_091285.1 coordinate 512,828,515, forward strand.
AGCAAAAACGCACAAAAAATGCTGCTTGATTACATGTAGGGATTCCCTAGCAACCAGGCAATGTACTCAGCCTGGCTAATAGCTGTAATTAATTCAGCTGAGGCGATGAAACCAATATTCGAATACTAACAAATACTCGGAGATCACCCGATCATACTCGGGAAAACCCAAGCAACAAGTACACTCGCTCATCACCACTAGTGATAAGTATCATGCTGCTGCAGTGAAGTGTGACGCAACCTCCACAAGAGGGAGCTTGAGAGGGAAGTGAGACTGCATACACAGAGTAGCTCCACAGAGCAGCAGCACAGGTGCCACCAAGTGGTGAGAGAGTGGTCAGAGAAGCCGAGTCAATAAACTTTCAGAGGCAAAGTACAAAAAGGAGTAAGCAATATACGTGGTCAGGAGCAAGCCAGGCAGGTCAGCAAAGGTCAGAAGCGGATAAGACAAAGACAGAAAGCAGAAGTGAGTCCGAATACAGGCCGAGTCAGAAACCAGATAATCAAACAGAGAAAATGCTGGGAAAAGGGCAGACTGAGGAAGACAACAGACACGGGGAAAGTCAGGGATCACAGCAGGACCAATCAAGGGTTACCAGAGTCAGGTTCACACGCCGAAGGCAGAACTATAGCTGACACCACCAGCAGGATGCCTGGGAGCTAAATAGCAAACCTGAACCAAGAGTGAGGCAGAGCAAAGTTAGCCCTTGACATGATTCGCCTGGAAAAAGAGCAGACAGGACTAAACCCTGGAATGGATCATGACAATAAGTGATGTTATACTAGCTTCTGGAAGTGCTCATATATTAAGTTTGAGTCCCCTTGGCTGCATGATTTTCAGCTGTTAGGCAGCCTCAACACATGCGGGGATTGCCTGTTTGTTAGGCAATCTCCACGTGTTGAGGCTGCCTAACAGCGGCAAATCATGCAGCCAAGGGGACTCAAACATAATATACAAGCACTCCCAGATACTCGGATAACATCCGAGCGTGCTCTGATAAGACGTTATCCGAGCATGTTCACTCATCACTAATAAGTAGAGATTGTACTTCTCTAAAAACTTCTCGTTCTCACCATACTTGGGCTATTGCCTGTTACCTGCACATAATTCTGCATCCTATGTATGATGAGACAGAAGAATGATTGTCCATAGAGTGGATTAGTGGTGCTGCAGCTCAATGAAGTGACTAGACATCAGCTCCAATGCTCGTGGGGCCGGTTTTGTCTCTAAGATATTGTATTTACATTTGAAAACGTTCCTTTAATATTGAGCAATTTATTTTTTCAACACTTCAAGTCAAGACTGTTTTGATTAGTCACAAAGTTCACCGTGACTTTGTTCTGCATCTTTTTCTATAGCCAACTAAGCCTAAACTCAAGTTCTGTGCTTTTAAGCTTGACAAGATCCAAGTGGCAGAGGCTCCATTATCTATAACACCAGCGGACCAGGCCGTGTTCAGAGGGTTTTCATTTGTCAACAAGAAAATCCTCAACAAGACACCAGCTCAATAATATCAGAGCAAGCTGAGTACCAGAAGATCGGGTGTCCAACATCATCAGGGACCTCCACATGGATAACTATTTAGGTGATAGGTATAGGTAAATATAAGTAAGAATGGATAAATACGGTACGTACTGGTAACAAAGCGTACCTAAGTTTAGGTAAATATAGGTAAGAATGGATAAGTATAGGTAAGTAGGTATAAGAAAATGGATAAGTATAAGTAAAAAAGGTTAAGTATAGGTAAAAAAAGCAAAGTATATGTAAGAAAGGATAAGCTTAGGTAATTAATAACTATAGGCAAGAAAAGATAAGTATTAGTGATGAGCGAATATACTCATTACTCGAGATTTCCCGAGTATGCTTGGGTGACCTCCGAGTATTTTTTAGTGCTTGGAGATTTCGTTTTCATCCCTGCAGCTGAATGATTTACATCTGTTAGCCAGCATAAGTACATGTGGGGATTCCCTAGCAACCAAGCAACCCCCACATGTACTTATGCTGGCTAACAGATGTAAATCATTCAGCTGCAGGGATGAAAATGAAATCTCCGAGCACTAAAAAATACTCGGAGGTCACCCAAGCGTGCTCGAGAAATCTCAAGTAACGAGTATATTCGCTCATCATTAATAAGTATAGATAATTAAGAAAAAGTATAGAAAAAAATGGTAAAGTGTAGGTAGGAAAGAATAAGTATAGATAAAAAAAGATAAGTGTAAGTAAAAAGTATAAGTAAAAAGGATAAAGATACGTATAAAAAAAGTAAATTTAAACAATAATAAGTATAGGAAGGAAAGGATAAGAATAGGTAGGAATAGGAAACAATAAGTTTAGGTAAAAAAGGTTCAGTATATTTATCATTCAATAAAAGAAGGATAAGCATAGGTAACTCTAAGTATGTGTAAGAAATGTAAGAATGGATTAGTACAGTTAAGTAAGAATAAGCATAGGTAAGAAAAGATAAGTACGTAAATAAGGATAAGTATAGGCATAAAAGGATAAGTGTAGTTAAAAAATAATAAGTATAGGTAAATATCCGCAAGAAAGGATAAGTATGGGAAAAAGGGAAAGGTATATTTAAAATAAAATTAAAAAAACATAAGTATAGGTAAGTAAGAATAAATATATTTAACATTCAATAAAAAAAAGCGTATAAGTATAGGTAAGAAAGAATAAGTGTAGGTAAGTATTGGTAAGAAGTAAAGGTGTAGGTATTATAGGTAAGAAAGGATAAGTATGGATAAGTATAGGTGAACAAAGATAAGTATAGATAAATATAAATAAGAATGGATAGGTAATTATAGTTTTGTGATACTTAAAGTAAATAAACAAAAAAAATGTGCAATTGCTCAAGGGTTAAGAGTAAGCGCATTAGAAATAATCTATCATACATCATATGGATGTGTGTGACTGTATGTGTAACTGTGTCACATAGTATAAATGTATGCATTTATGTGTGTGTATATACGGTATGTATATTCAGCATATGTGTGTGATCGTATTAACTTCCAGTGCATTGGAGTGTATGTATATGTGTGAATATGGGTTAGTTTGTGCTTCTGTATATACTGTATACATGTACATGTCATTGTGTAGTCACAGGTTCTGTCCGTCTACACTGCACAATTATCGGACAATGACGTATCCTAAGATCACCCATCCCCGATAATCGCCCAGTGTAAGTGCGCCAGTAGTTACACATAAGATATATAGATACACCGCGCACTCTCGATATTTGTATGCAAAAAATTATAAAGTTTTATTCACATAGCATCAGTATGGGAGCAAAATAGGATATGTACAATGAGTGACCAAATTATACTTTTTTGACGTTTCGACCCTCACTTACTCATAAAGTCGCTTCAAAGTGAGTTTGTGGAATTAGGGTAAATCCCTAAATCGATAAAGGGTTTGCTGCTGGTATGCAGTAGTATGTCCAATGTCCAAAGTGCGTGTTGTTGCTAAGTGGCACTCCCGCGCCTTGCTGCTAGTGGCGCCACCACCACCGAGAGCGCCGCTTAGCAACAACACGCACCAGGTCACATACCTATTTGGACATTGTCACTAGATGCCCCGATTGGAAGCCCTGACGTCTGGACAACCTGAAACTTGTGCTTCCGATATGGAACCCATTCTGTCTGATCCGCCTTGATACTATGGGGATCCGAAGCAGTCCCTTGGGTTCCTGGAGCAGTACATGTGACACTATGAAGTTTTCAGTCAGAAGCTTTCCTCAGATCAGGCTAAGGTGGGATTCCTGATGTCCTAATTAGCAGGAGATTCTCTGGCATGGCTCATTCCCCTATGGGGATCCTATCACATCGGACCTGCAGGCCTTCCTGGTGTCCTTCCGTATAGTCTTCGATGAGCCGAACCCAGAGCCTTCTGCGAAAACTTCACTTTTCAGCCTCCATAAACATTCCAGATGAGTGACAAGTGTGAGGAAACCGTCACGTCTGGCCCTGTCCTTTCAAAGACCACCCATTCCCCAGCCTACAGAGGCAACTACTTCACGGTCAACAGTGTTTGGCAGACTGAGCAGAAGCTGGAACTCAGTCGTGAGATGGGATTGCAGTATCGCTGTAGTTGTACAGAACATTCTGATGGTCTTTATTCAGTGAAGCTTAAAAAACTCCAAAACCTTGGGCCAGTGGCAGAGGATGTCATTTGCAGTAGTATTCCCTCTCCACAAATGACTGTGATTGTATCTGTGGCAAGTGGAGGGAAAGTTTGTGCTGTAAGCCGTGAAGAATCAGTTTCAGATTCCTGTCCGACAGCTCCAGAATCCAGTGAGGTGTTATCTAGTGAAGGATGAGTCCTACTCAGAAACAGTCAAGTCATGTCTGAACAACTTGAGCTCCAGATCAGAGCATTATACATGGAGCAGATCGCCTTCCATGTGCTATCTTGTATTCCCATCAGTCGTCCAGAGCTGATAACTCATGTGCCCATTCTAGTCTGGAGACCCCATGTGGTGCTTCCTTGGGGACAACCGAATACCCATAAGTACAGGTCAGCCAGCAGTCGACATCTGCTCCACTAGGTCTACTAGTCGCCAAGCTGCTGTGTTAGTGTCTCCAAAGAAAGGGAAGCAGAGGCAATGTCCCCACACAGTTCCGACGATTGTACCAATGATCTGCCCCTAGGAACCTCCCCACTTTTTGGACGTGTGATCTTGGACACCTGGCTGAAGTCGGAGTCAAAGCAGACACCTTCATTGTCTAGGTGGTTCCCTGATCCCAGAGTGGCCAGTTCCCCAACCTCATCCCTTGGTCTCAGAGCGGTCAGTGCCTGAACCTTATCTCCTGGTCCGGAGTGGCCAGTGTGCCCGAACCTCATCCCCTGGCCTCAAAGCAGCCAGTTCCCTGACCTTGTTCCCTGGTCCCAGAGCTGCCAGGACTAAACCTCGTCCCCCGAGTGGCCCATGCCCGAACCTCTTCCCATGGTCCAAGAGCAGCCAGAGCCCAAACCTTGTCCCCTTGTCCTGGAATGGCCAGTTATCGAACCTGGTGTGGGAAAGTGCCTGAACATTGTTCCCCTGTCCATGTGTGGCTAAACCTTAATCCAGTATTTTAGACCGGCGTGTCTGGACTGAGCCCAAATCAGTCAGTAACCATACTGTAGAGGTGACAGAATTTACTAGTCTGAATGGAGATCTATCTCTTATCAGAGTCAGTGTACCTGACCTCTGGGGTCAGCAGCTGCAGTATTGGACTCTGCCCAGGAGTGGTACCTGGCAACTACCTGCAGTCCAGTCTGTCTCCACCATCAGGAACTCCAGTGAACACCTGGTAGCAGCTTAGCTACGCGAAAGGCCGGCATCACCTGGGCAAGTGTCATGGTCCTGAGCAAGCGGGTGGGGGCCCACTCGGCATCAGGGACACCGGCGCGCTATGAGGCCCATGAGCCGGTGGCATCGGGACCTGTGCTTTAAATTGTTTGGAATATTTACCTCTCCTCCTTCCCCACTTGCTGCAGGGCCTGTCTTTTCCGTGTCTTGTGACTCAGTTACATCTCAGGGCAGAGGGAGTGATGACATCACTACTGTACAGCACGCCCTGTCCTGAACACTGCAGAGGCAGAGGTCTATGAAGAGGCAGGACCTATGGCCAACGATGAGAGGTATTCTAGTTTATTTTTTCTAATATAAGGAGCATTATATGGGGTCTGTTCTGTATGGAGCAATACATGGGGCCCATTCTGCATAGAGCATTATATGTGGTCCATTCTGTATGGAGAAATATATGCGGTCTATTCTGTATGGAGCATTATATGGGGCTCATTCTGTATGGAGAATTATATGGGGCCCATTATTCTGTATGGGACAGTACATGGGGCCCATTATTCTGTGTGGAGCAATATATGGGGCCCATTATGTATGGAGCAATATATGGCAACCATTCTAGTGCATGGAGCAATATATGGGGCACATTATATATGGAGCAATAGATGAGGACCATTATACTGTATAGAGCAATATATGGGGACCATTATACTGTATGGAGCATTATATGGGGGTCATTATACTGTATGGAGCATTATATGAGGACCATTATACTGTATAGAGCATTATATGGGGCTCATTCTGTATGGAGCACTGTATGGATCTCATACTGGATGGAGCAATATATGGGGCTCATTATACTGTATAGAGTGCTATGTGGTCCCCATAATACTGTATGTGTGATTGCAGACTTTTAAATCCCCCCCAGAGCATGCACTGTGTGCTGCGAGGATTCTACAGTTTCTGAGCTATTGTAGAATGTACAATAGATATCACTCATGTAACGTAAGAATTGAAATCTTTGGCATTGCACTACACCTATATTTCTCTGCCATATTTGTGCATCATGAATTGTGGTATGTGTTAAAGGGGCACAGTGAGACTCAGACTTTCTCGCCCTGGGCCCACAAAAACCTGGAGAAGGCCCTGGCTATGCCCCTTCCTGGGCAGGCACGGCAGTGTGGTACAGGGGGGTCCACAACTCCACTGTTAGGGGCGTAACAATTATTATATTAATTAGACTGACATTTATCATTTAAATAAGTATCAGTTTGAGACCATCCCTTTAAATACTGTGGCCTCGCTTCAATGAGCCTGGCATGCAGGGCCGCCATCAGGGCATGACGGCCGTGACTGGCGTATGGGGCCCGGTGGGCAGAGGGGGCCCGCATCAGGCCCCGTCTCATCTGCTCACCGGGCCCCTACCGGCAGCCGCAGGCTAACCGGGCCCTTAGCGCCGACGCTGCAGCTGTTTAAAGCTATTGACGTGCGGGCGCGGGCCCACACGTCAATAGTTAACAGCCGCCAGCCAGTCTGAGGCTGGCAGCTGACGTCAGTCCCAGCGTGCATGTCGCCGGCGTCTGACGTCATTGTCAGTCGCCGGCGAGTGCACGCTGCAGCTGCGTGGAGACTTCGCCCGCCGCAGGAGCACGGCCAGGTAAGAAGAACTTTTTTTTTTTTTTTTTTTTTTTCTTGACAGCGGCGATCCGGGGGGCCCAGGGAAGAACGCTGGACACAGAGGCAAAAAGCTGGACACAGATGGGGCAGAGTGCTGGAAACAGATGGGGCAGAGTGCTGGACACAGATGGGGCAGAGTGCTGGACACAGATGGGGCAGAGTGCTGGACACAGATGGGGCAGAGTGCTGGACACAGATGGGGCAGAGTGCTGGACACAGATGGGGCAGAGTGCTGGACACAGATGGGGCAGAGTGCTGGACAGAGATGGGGCAGAGTGCTGGACAGAGATGGGGCAGAGTGCTGGACAGAGATGGGGCAGAGTGCTGGACAGAGATGGGGCAGAGAGCTGGACAGAGATGAGGCAGAGTGCTGGACAGAGATGGGGCAGAGTGCTGGACACAGATGGGGCAGAGTGCTGGACACAGATGGGGCAGAGAGCTGGACGGAGATGGGGCAGAGTGCTGGACAGAGATGGGGCAGAGTGCTGGACAGAGATGGGGCAGAGTGCTGGACAGAGATGGGGCAGAGTGCTGGACAGAGATGGGGCAGAGTGCTGGACAGAGATGGGGCAGGATTGGAAACAGATGGGGCAGAGTGCTGAACACAGATGGGGCAGAGTGCTGGACACAGATGAGGCAGGATTGGAAACAGATGGGGCAGAGTGCTGGACACAGATGGGGCAGAGTGCTGGACACAGATTGGGGCAGGATTGGAAACAGATGGGGCAGAGTGCTGGACACAGATGGGGCAGAGTGCTGGACACAGATGGGGCAGGATTGGAAACAGATGGGGCAGAATGGAGACAGATGGGGCAGGATGGATACGATGGAGACAGATGGGGCAGGATGGGGAGATCATATGGGGCAGAATGGATACTCATTAGGGCAGGATGGGAGAACATATGGCTGGAGCCTGGAATGAGACACGGGGGCTAGGATGGCGAATATTATTACCATAGGGGCTAATTATTATTATTGCAGTGATGCATTTATTTTATTTTTTGAGTATACTGTTTTAAATGGGGGGCGGTCCGGTTACTGTGTAGAGTGATACTATGTCGCCTTCTTCATGTGGTGTAATGTAGGGGCTGGGAAAATTAAGTAATGTATTCTACAAGCGGAACTCGAGATAACTGTGTTATTTCCTGCAGAGACGAGCCCTGGCTGGATGAAGTGATGGCGGTCTGTGCTGGATGAAAGATGAAGGACTTCACCTAGATACGTCACTGGTGAGTCAGTGTGTTACCTATACACTGACACTATACACTGTATACTATATAGAGAGGTCCTGTGTATAATATCACCGGTGATCACTGTATTACCTGTACACAGACACTGCATACTAATTACAGATCTCCTGTGTATAATGGCTCTGATGGTGATAGTATTGTGGGTTTTTTTTTATTATTACTGATCAGTATTGTAGTATTCAGTCATTGGTGGTAATATGTGGTCTGGTCATGGTGTTGTGGTATTTGTGCCTTGTATGTGGTATTATAGGTCATTTTAAAAATTGAAAAATTAAAAAAAATATACCTAAATTGTATTGCATATTTTAACAAATATTTAATAGGTTACAGTAGAGTAGGGCCCGGCCAAAAGTGTCTACCGTGTTAAGATGGCGGCTTAAAAAATCTTTTGGCCAAAACAAAAGCTGCCGGCTATGTATGTGATTTGGTGATGGGAACTGTCAATGTGTGATAGGTGAGAAGTGGAGATTTTCCAAGAGAGAGCGGTGGGACTGTGGACAGTTTGAGGGGTGGAGCCTGGAGGCGGGGCTGGGGTGGAGCCTGGGCGGAGTTTCAAGGGGGCCCCGAAAATTTTGCCAGTATGGGGCCCCGAAATTTCTAGTGGCAGCCCTGGTGGCATGTCATACATCAGTCTTGAGAGGCTGCAGGAATAAGAGGCCCGAGCTCAGTGTGGAACATTTTCTGTCTTCTCAGCTGATTTATGATCACAGTTATCGTGCAGAGAAACAAACAGCCGGTAATACCCAGACGGTGCAAAACTTATACTGAAATCCAAGCGTAAAAAATGCTTTTAGCCCCAAATACATTAATTTTAGTCACAAACATAATGTCTCTAGAGGTAGAAAGCAGACTCCGCTAAAGGGCAGCTTTGGGGATTTTCTGTGCGATCCTGTCCTGTGCCACGTGACTGCAGAGTACAGTGCGCAGCTGCCACCAACCTAACCCTGCCGTTCACACCCGCACCCAAACAGGAGGAACGCCTGACACTAAAGGTACCGTCACACATAGCGACGCTGCAGCGATACCGACAACGATCCGGATCGCTGCAGCGTCGCTGTTTGGTCGCTGGAGAGCTGTCACACAGACCGCTCTCCAGCGACCAACGATCCCGAGGTCCCCGGTAACCAGGGTAAACATCGGGTAACTAAGCACAGGGCCGCGCTTAGTAACCCGATGTTTACCCTGGTTACCATCCTAAAAAGTAAAAAAACAAACGCTACATACTTACCTACAGCCGTCTGTCCTCGGCGCTCTGCTTCTCTGGTCTGGCTGTGAGCGCCGGGCAGCCAGAAAGCAGAGCGGTGACGTCACCGCTCTGCATTCCGGCTGACCGACGCTCACAGCCAGAGCAGGAGGAGTGCAGAGCACAGCGCTGGAGGACAGACGGCTGTAGGTAAGTATGTAGTGTTTGTTTTTTTACTTTTAGGATGGTAACCAGGGTAAACATCGGGTTACTAAGCGCGGCCCTGCGCTTAGTTACCCGATGTTTACCCTGGTTACCAGCGAAGACATCGCTGAATCGGTGTCACACACGCCGATTCAGCGATGTCTACGGGGAGTCCAGCGACGAAATAAAGTTTCTTATAAATAAAGTGACTTCTTTTTTAAATAAAGTGACTTTTTGAATGCAAGGTTTGGCTGGAATCAATGGTGGTGCCATGTTGCGTTTGGAGACCCCTGATGTGCCTAAACAGTGGAAACCCCTCAATTCTAACTCCAACACTAACCCCAACATACCCGTAACCCTAATCCCAACTCTAGCCATAACCCTAATCACAACCCTAACCCCAACACATCCCTAACCCTAATCCCAACCCTAATCCTAACTCCAACACACCCCTAACCATAACCCTAACCACATTCTAATCTTAACCCTATTTCCAACCCTAAAGGTACCTTCACACATAACGATATTGTTAACGATATCGTTGCTTTTTGTGACGTAGCAACGATATCGTTAATGAAATCGTTATGTGTGACAGCGACCAACGATCAGGCCCCTGCTGGGAGATCGTTGGTCGCTGAACAAAGTCCAGAACTTTATTTCGTCGCTGGATCTCCCGTGGACATCGCTGGATCGGCGTGTGTGACACCGATCCAGCGATGTCTTCACTGGTAACCAGGGTAAACATCGGGTAACTAAGCGCAGGGCCGCACTTAGTAACCCGATGTTTACCCTGGTTACCATGCTAAAAGTAAAAAAAAACAAAAACACTACATACTTACCTACCGCTGTCTGTCCTCCAGCGTTGTGCTCTGCTCTCCTCCTGTACTGGCTGTGAGCCGGAAAGCAGAGCGGTGACGTCACCGCTGTGCTTTCCGGCTCCCAGCCAGTACAGGAGGAGAGCAGAGAAGCAGAGCGCAGCGCTGGAGGACAGACGGCGGTAGGTAAGTATGTAGTGTTTGTTTTTTTTTACTTTTAGCATGGTAACCAGGGTAAACATCGGGTTACTAAGTGCGGCCCTGCGCTTAGTTACCCGATGTTTACCCTGGTTACCGGCATCGTTGGTCGCTGGAGAGCGGTCTGTGTGACAGCTCTCCAGCGACCAAACAGTGACGCTGCAGCGATCCGGATCGTTGTCGGTATCGCTGCAGCGTCGCTAAATGTGAAGGCATGTTAAGGATGTAACGAGCCGCCGGGGGCAACGTGCGAGGAGTGAACGTGTCACCACCACACACCACTCGGAGCAGCTGAATGCCGTCGCCAAGCGGCGCGAGAGCATTTATTTACTGTCACTAGCCCCGCCTACTCCACAGATCACATGACCATTTCGTGACGTCATTACTCCGCGCCTCGTGTAATATGCTCTCGTTCACCAAACACTAGCACCGCCTACTTCGAGGATCACATGACCGCTTTTCGCGACGTCATTACACCGCGCCTGGTTTTATTATTTTGCTCGCTTTCCAGTTTCCACGTTCCTGCGGCCATCCCGTTCAGGTGAGGTACGTGGCTCCCTGTCGCCGCGTGGAGCCGCCCGCACAGTACGTGCAGTCTGGGCCCGGTATTCTTCCTCCCCGGCGTAGTGTTGTCTCCCCGCACTTACAGGGTGTCTCTGGCTGGCGCCTCAGGAGCTCGGGACAAGCCTCACACGTGGGATTCTGCGGAGAATCCGTCCTCCATGTGTGACTTGTCACTCTGGCTGTTGCTTCTCCTGTGTGCAGTGTCTGGCCCATACTCCCTTGTAACAAGACCGGCCTGGTTGGTGGATCCCTTTATCTGTGCTGCTGTGGTGGGAATGAAGTGCCTTACTTAAAAGGGGTTGTCAAGGCTTACAGTATTAAAGGGATGGTTTATGTATCTGGGATAACTTACTGACCACAGTGGGACCCCCGCATCTAGAGAAGGGGGCTCCACAGCACCATGATGGACAGAGCGGAGCCGGACGTACTCGACCTCTGCTTCATTCACTGTCCAGGAAAACTCCGAAGAATATATTTAGTGATCCACGTGCATAATTGGCAATGAAATCTCATTATAAGAGGGAAAGGGGCACATGAATCCCAATGATAATGTATGTAAAGCGCTGCGGAATATGATGGCGCTATATAAAGATCATTATTATTCTCTTATAGGTGCTTGTGTGAACCGAGCTATATAATGACGAGTGATGAGCAGTTTCTTTTTTTCTTTACAATATTTTGATCTCCTACCTTATAATATACTACAGGGATCACTTCGCCACAGTATAAATGCCAGGAGCCCCTTTTTCCTGCCAGGTATCTATGCACTACGGCAACTTTAATTTTGGCTTTGGAGGCAAAAACACATGCAAACATACTATCTCCTGGTTTAATATACCAGGATCTTCATTATGCTGCTGTTATCTTTTGACATTTGATCTTCTTAGCTGCATGGATCTGTTCTACATAAGCGTATGTTATGATACCTTGGATTAATTTATTTTGTATATAATGTTCTTTATGTACCTATCAGCTATGTGACATGCTTTGATTGGTGCCCCCCTTTTTTTCTAGTTGTTTTCTCTTCCTATTCGCACCCATATCTTGCTCTAATAAAGCTTAACATTTTCCTCCGCCATTTTGACCTTTTGACGGTCTCTTTTTGGTTTTTAACCCCTTCGACCCGAAGCCTGTTTTCACCTTCCTGACCAGGCCAATTTTTACAATTCTGACCACTATCAATTTGAGGTAATAATAACTCTGGAACGCTTCAACGGATCCCACTGATTCAGAGAGAGTTTTCTCTTGACATATCGTCCTTGGTGGTAAAATTTCTTTGATATGATGTGTGTTTATTTGTTTAAAAAAACAGAAATTTGGCAAAAACTTTGAACATTTCGTAATTTTCAAACTTTTAACTTTTGTGCCCTTAACCCCTCTACCCCCAAGGGTGGTTTGCACGTTAATGACCGGGCCAATTTTTACAATTCTGACCACTGTCCCTTTATGAGGTTATAACTCTGGAACGCTTCAACGGATCCCAGTGAATCTGACATTGTTTTCTCGTGACATATTGTACTTCATGACAATGGTAAAAATTCTTTGATAGTACCTGCGTTTATTTGTGAAAAAAACGGAAATTTGGCGAAAATTATGAAAATTTCGCAATTTTCCAACTTTGAATTTTTATGCAATTAAATCACAGAGATATGTCACACAAAATACTTAATAAGTAACATTTCCCACATGTCTACTTTACATCAGCACAATTTTGGAACCAAAATTTTTTTTTGTTAGGGAGTTATAAGGGTGAAAAGTTGACCAGCAATTTCTCATTTCTACAACACCATTTTTTTTTAGGGACCACATCTCATTTGAAGTCATTTTGAGGGGTCTATATGATAGAAAATACCCAAGTGTGACACCATTCTAAAAACTACACCCCTCAAGGTGCTTAAAACCACATTCAAGAAGTTTATTAACCCTTCTGGTGCTTCACAGGAATTTTTTGAATGTTTAAATAAAAATGAACATTTAACTTTTTTTCACAAAAAATTTAATTCAGCTCCAATTTGTTTTATTTTACCAAGGGTAACAGGAGAAAATGGACCGCAATCATTGTTGTACAATTTGTCCTGAGTACGCCAATACCCCACATGTGGGGGTAAACCACTGTTTGGGCGCATGGCACAGCTCGGAAGCGAAGGAGCGCCATTTGACTTTTCAATGCAAAATTGACTGGAATTGAGATGGGACGCCATGTTTCGTTTGGAGAGCCCCTGATGTGCCTAAACATTGAAACCCCCCACAAGTGACACCATTTTGGAAAGTAGACCCCCTAAGGAACTTATCTAGAGGTGTGGTGAGCTCTTTCACCCACCAAGTGCTTCACAGAAGTTTATAATGTAGAACCGTAAAAATAAAAAATCATATTTTTTCTCAAAAATTATCTTTTCGCCCCCAATTTTTTATTTTTCCAAGGGTAAGAGAAGAAATTGGACCCCAATAGTTGTTGTACAATTTGTCCTGAGTAAGCTGATATCCCATATGTGGGGGTAAACCACTGTTTGGGCGGATGGGAGAGCTCGGAAGGGAAGGAGCGCCGTTTGACTTTTCAATGCAAAATTGACAGGAATTGAGATGGGATGCCATGTTGCGTTTGGAAAGCCACTGATGTGCCTAAACATTGAAACCCCCCACAAGTGACACCATTTTGGAAAGTAGACCCCCTAAGGAACTTATCTAGAGGTGTGGTGAGCACTTTGACCCACCCAGTACTTCACAGAAGTTTATAATGCAGAACCGTAAAAATAAAAAAATCATATTTTTTCACAAAAATTATCTTTTCGCCCCCAATTTTTTATTTTTCCAAGGGTAAGAGAAGAAATTGGACCCCAAAAGTTGTTGTACAATTTGTCCTGAGTGCGCTGATACCCCATATGTGGGGGTAAACCACTGTTTGGGCGGATGGGAGAGCTCGGAAAGGAAGGAGCGCCGTTTGACTTTTCAATGCAAAATTGACAGGAATTGAGATGAGACGCCATGTTGCGTTTGCAGAGCCCCTAATGTACCTAAATAGTAGAAACCACTCACAAGTGACACCATTTTGGAAAGTAGACCCCCTAAGGAACTTATCTAGATGTGTGGTGAGCGCTTTGACCCACCAAGGGCTTCACAGAGGTTTATAATGGAGAGCCGTAAAAATAAAACAAAAATTTTTTCCCACAAAAATTATTTTTTAGCCCCCAGTTTTGTATTTTCCCGAGGGTAACAGGAGAAATTGGACCCAAAAATGTGTTGTCCAATTTGTCCTGAGTGCGCTGATACCCCATATGTGGGGGGAAACCACTGTTTGGGCGCATGGGAGGGCTCGGAAGGGAAGGAGTGCCATTTGAATGCAGACTTAGATGGAATGGTCTGCAGGCGTCACATTGCGTTTGCAGAGCCCCTAATGTACCTAAACAGTAGAAACCCCCCACAAGTGACACCATTTTGGAAAGTAGACCCCCTAAGGAACGTATCTAGATGTGTGGTTAGCGCTTTGACCCACCAAGGGCTTCACAGAGGTTTATAATGGAGAGCCGTAAAAATAAAACAAAAATTTTTTTCCCACAAAAATTATTTTTTAGCCCCCAGTTTTGTATTTTCCCAAGGGTAACAGGAGAAATTGGACCCCAACAGTTGTTGTCCTATTTGTCCTGAGTACGCTGATACCCCATATGTTGGGGTAAACCCCTGTTTGGGCACACGGGTGAGCTCGGAAGGAAAGAAGCACTGTTTTACTTTTTCAACGCAGAATTGGCTGGAATTGAGATCGGACGCCATGTCGCTTTTGGAGAGCCCCTGATGTGCCTAAACAGTGGAAACCCCCCAATTATAACTGAAACCCTAATCCAAACACTCCCCTAACCCTAATTCCAACGGTAACCCTAACCACACCTCTAACCCTGACACACCCCTAACCCTAATCCCAACCCTATTCCCAACTGTAAATGTAATCTAAACCCTAACTGTAACTTTAGCCCCAACCCTAACTGTAGCCCTAACCCTAGCCCTAACCCTAGCCCCAACCCTAGCCCTAACCCTAACCCTAACCCTAGCCCTAACCCTAACCCTAGCCCTAACCCTAACCCTAGCCCTAACCCTAGCCCTAATGGGAAAATGGAAATAAATACATTTTTTTATTTTTCCCTAACTAAGGGGGTGATGAAGGGGGGTTTGATTTACTTTTATAGCGGGTTTTTTAGCGGATTTTTATGATTGGCAGCCGTTACACACTGAAAGACGCTTTTTATTGCAAAAAATATTTTTTGCGTTACCACATTTTGAGAGCTATAATTTTTCCATATTTTGGTCCACACAGTCATGTGAGGTCTTGTTTTTTGCGCGACGAGTTGACGTTTTTATTGGTAAAATTTTCGGGCACGTGACATTTTTTGATCGCTTTTTATTCCGATTTTTGTGAGACAGAATGACCAAAAACCAGCTATTCATGAATTTCTTTTGGGGGAGGCGTTTATACCGTTCCGCGTTTGGTAAAATTGATAAAGCAGTTTTATTCTTCGGGTCAGTACGATTACAGCGATACCTCATTTATATCATTTTTTTATGTTTTGGCGCTTTTATACGATAAAAACTATTTTATAGAAAAAATAATTATTTTGGCATCGCTTTATTCTCAGGACTATAACTTTTTCATTTTTTTGCTGATGATGCTGTATGGTGGCTCGTTTTTTGCGGGACAAGATGACGCTTTCAGCGGTACCATGGTTATTTATATCTGTCTTTTTGATCACGTGTTATTCCACTTTTTGTTCGGCGGTATGATAATAAAGCGTCGTTTTTTGCCTCGTTTTTTTTTTTTTTTTCTTACGGTGTTTACTGAAGGGGTTAACTAGTGTGCCAGTTTTATAGGGCGAGTCGATACGGACGCGGCGATACTAAATATGTGTACTTTTATTGTTTTTTTTTTTTTTTTTATTTAGATGAAGAAATGTATTTATGGGAATATTTTTTTTTTTTTTTTCATTATTTAGGAATATTTTTTTTTTTTTTTTCATTATTTAGGAATATTTTTTTTTAATTTTTTTTACACATTTGGAAATTTTTTTTTTTACTTTGTCCCAGGGGGGGACATCACAGATCAGTGATCTGACAGTTTGCACAGCACTCTGTCAGATCACTGATCTGACATGCAGCGCTGCAGCCTTCACAGTGCCTGCTCTGAGCAGGCTCTGTGAAGCCACCTCCCTCCCTGCAGGACCCGGATCCGCGGCCATCTTGGATCCGGGACCTGGAGCAGGGAGGGAGGGCGGCAAGACCCTCGCAGCAACGCGATTACATCGCGTTGCTGCGGGGGTCTCAGGGAAGCCCGCAGGGAGCCCCCTCCCTGCGCGGTGCTTCCCTGTACCGCTGGCACATCGCGATCATCTTTGATCGCGGTGTGCCGGGGGTTAATGTGCCGGGGGCGGTCCGTGATCGCTCCTGGCACATAGTGCCGGATGTCAGCTGCGATAGGCAGCTGACACCCGGCCGCGATCGGCGCCGCTCCCCCCGTGAGCGCTGCCGATCGCATATGACGTACTATTGCGTCCTTGGGAAGTAGGGCCCACCCCCCCATGGACGCAATAGTACGTCTGATGGCAGAAAGGGGTTAAATCAGAGAGTCACTTCACACCAAATAATTTAATAAATAACATTTTCACATGTCTACTTTACATCAGTACAATTTTGCAAACATTATTTTTTTTTTTGTTAGGAAGTTTAATGGTTAAAAGTCAAACAGCAATTTCTCATTTTTACAACAAAATTAGCGAAACTTTTTTTTTTTTTTTTTTAGGGATCACATATGAAGTGACTTTGAGAGGCCTATGCGACAGAAAGTATCCAAAAATGACAGCATTCTAAAAACTGCACCCCTCAAATCCATTTTTCAAGCTGGTGTTATAAAGTATTCTAATTTACTGAGAAAATGATTTTTGGGTTTTCATTGGCTGTAAGCTATAATCATCAACATTAACAGAAATAAACACTAGAAATAGATCACTCTGTAATGAATATATAATATGAGTTTCACTTTTTGTATTGAAGAACTGAAATAAATAAACTTTTTGATGATATTCTAATTTAGTGAGAAGCCCCTGTATGACTATATTGACAAGGATGGGGGAAAATTAAGCTTTTGAAATTGAGATAAAATAAAATCTTAATTGGTTATGTCTATTTTTATTCTTCAGAATGACAGACACACCTGATATAAAACAGACATATGAGGACATGTTCACTCACCGCTTCACAGCGCAGGATGCAGAGTATCAAGAATATTTAAAAATGCCAGAAGGTCAACCACCTATTATTGAAGACTGGAGGGGAGGCAACCAACGGAATCAGGACAGGTAGGTATCTACATCATATTTCTGAAGGGGCTGGCTTATTTGACCATCTATTCTTAAAGCATGCGTAGCCAATAGAGGGTTCTCTCCATCTCTCCCCTGTATATTGGCTAAATCCTGCCATTTTTTTTTCATATAGGTTGATCTTAGTACGACGACTCTGTTTTTGCTCCCCTTCTTCCTAGATCCATAGCTTTCTTATTTTTCCATCAATATGGCCATGTGAGGGCTTGTTTTTTGCAGGACAAGTTAAGAAAACAAAAATTCCAAGTGTGGTGCAAAAAAAAAAAATAGTTTAATTCCACAATTGTTTTTGGTTACTTTTTTTTCTTACAATGTTTGTATGGTAAAACTGACCTTCCATTATGATTCTTAAGGTCATTACGAGTTTCAGATGCCAAACAAATATAGGTTCTTTTTTATTTCTGTGGTGAAAAAGAAAATCCAATTTCCGTTTTCACCGACATTTTTATCTGTACCATTTTATTGCAATATTGTGGCAACCAAAAAAGCATAATTCTGGTGTTTTGATTTATTTTTCTCATTGTGCCATTTACCAATGAAATTCATTCTTTTTATATTTTGATCAGATGTTTCTGAACACAGCAATGTCAAACATTTTTTTTTTTAATGCTGCAAAAGGGGGGTGATTTGAACTTCTATATTTTTTAAAACCTATTTCTAAACTTTTTTTTTTTTCTACTTTTTACTGGTTTCAATAGTCTCCTTAGGAGCATTGAAGCTGCAGTCTTCTGATGGCTTGTGCTGCACACAGCAGTGCTTCAGCCCTGCTATGTGTATCAAAAATCATCTTCTATGAAAGCCGGCCACAGGCCCGCGTTCATAGCATGTCCGCAATGAAAAGCAAGAGGGTTTTCTGCAGGCTCCCAATTGTCATGCCAGCCCATCAGCGCCCTGTGATCATCTGACAGGGGCGCTGTTGAGCATGGTTTATGATGTGCTTCCAGCGCGCTCATGTGAAATGCTGCTGTCGGAGATTAACATCTGCAATTATTATGTTAATATCAGCTGTCAAGTGCAGAAAAAGTTGCGGGCTTTGCACCGGAACCCGCATCAAAGGGGGTTACACGACTTATGACCTACCTATACTTCATGGGTCATGAAGGGGTTACACTATTCTGCCCTGCAATAACAGAATCTTGACAGCATTCATAAAATCTCATTGAAATTTGTGGGTCCATTAAAACATTTTCCAGATTTTCCAGACATTCAAGTGAAATGTGGTATAAACAAAGCCTAAAGTCAAGTACATGCATTCTAAATCAAATGCAGGAAAAATATATTTTTTACATTATTTTAGCCGTGTGAAACTGCATTCAGAGATAATGGGCCCCAATTTATCAAGAATGGCATCTTCCATGCCAGTCTTAACCCCTTACCGACCTCCACCGTTCTATTACGGCGGAGGTTGGATCCCCTGCTTTGATGTGGGCTGTGGCAGTGAGCCTGTATCAAAGCCGGGACATGTCAGCTGTTTTGTACAGCTGACATGTGTCCGCAATAGTGGCGGGTGGAATCGCGATTCACCCGCCGCTATTAACTAATTAAATGCCGCTGTCAAACGCTGACAGTGGCATTTAACTACCGCTTCCGGCCATCGGGCCGTAAATTAGTGCATCGCTGACCCCCGTCACATGATCGGGGGTCAGCAATGCATTGGTATGACAACCAGAGGTCTCCTTGAGACTTCTATGGTTGTTGATGCCAGTTTGCTGTGAGCGCCACCCTGTGGTTGGCGCTCATAGCAAGCCTGTAATTCAGCTACATAGGAGCGATCTATGCATCGCTCCAATGTAGCTGAGCCGATCGAGTTGTGCGAGCTTCTAGCCTCCCATGGAGGCTATTGAAGCATGGCAAAAGTAAAAAGAAAAAAAGTTTAAAAAAATATGAAAACATAAAAAAAAATATATAAAAGTTTAAATCACCCCCCTTTCGTCCCATTCGAAATAAAACAATAAAAAAAATCAAACTTACACATATTTGGTATCGCCGCATTCAGAATCGCCCGATCTATCAATAAAAAAAAAAAAGCATTAACCTGATCGCTAAACAGCGTAGCGAGAAAAAATTTCAAAACGCTAGAATTACATTTTTTTTTTGGTCGCCGTGACATTGCATTAAAATGCAGTAACGGGCTATCAAAAGAACGTATCTGCACCAAAATGGTATCATTAAAAATGTCATCTCGGTACGCAAAAATAAGCCCTCACCTGACCCCAGATCACAAAAAATGGAGACGCTGCGGGTATTGGAAATTTGTGCAATTGTTTTTTTGTTTGTTTGTTTTTTGTAAGCAAAGTTTGGATTTTTTTTTTTACCACTAAACGTAACCTAGACATGTTTGGTGTCTATGAACTCGTAATGACCTGGAGAATCAAAATGGCAGGTCAGTTTTAGCATTTATTGAACCTAGCAAGAAAGCTTAGCAAAAAAACAGTGTGGGATTGCACTTTGTTTGCAATTTCACTGCACTTGGAACTTGTTTCCTGTTTTCTGGTACACGTCATGCTAAAACCAATGATGTTGTTGAAAAGTGCAACTTGTCCCTCAAAAAATAAGCCCTCACATTGCCATATTGACGGAAAAATAAAAAAAGTTATGGCTCTGGGAAGGAGGGGACCGAAAAACGAGAACGCAAAAATGGAAAAGGTCAAGGACTTGAAGGGGTTAATTAAAAATACGCTGGATTGAGATGTGCCAAATTCATCTGCCATGTGTACCACAAAAAATATTTTGGAGCAAAAAGGGGGAGAAGCCAGCGCAGCCTAAGGTTAAGACGCAATACATAAAGTGCAAATGCACATATTAATTTCTAACTGTATTATCAAAATGAGACATTTAGCAAACAATTGATCAATTCTTTGAGCCACCCCGCCTCTTCACGGCAATCTCATATTGGGGCAGTCCTACACTGTGACGGGGTGTACGGCAGAGCAAGAAGGGACAACAGGCCGAGGGATGATTCAACAGATTTATTATCAAGAACGCTGGAACAACACATGCAGGTAGATCTACAGAGTCTACAATTAGTCCAATGGAACAGATTCGGGGGCACCTCCCGATTAATCCTTGTGCCAGGTAACAAAGCAATAGTCCACAATTAGTCCAAGGGATCCCAAAACAATCTCACGAACGACGAGATATGTCCTCAGCTCAAGTCTCGCCCCGTTCGCTTCCGCAGTCCCAGATGGGCGTGGGGTCTTGCCTCAGTTAAGAATCCCCACTCCTTCTCCTTCAAGGATCAACTCACATCTGATCTCAAAATAAGAATGGATTGTCTGAGCTCCTGGGATCCGCCCATGAAGGGGGTAGGGGTTACACCTTCTATTCAATGGTTGGGTCCACCAGAAGATTCTAGACTGGTGGGCTCCAGGCAGTCTATGTAATATGTACATTTGACTAGCCACCTGCTGTGAGGAAGAATGGCTATTCCTCCACTAGTGATGTTGACAAAGCTTAATTACATTAGAGCTTAGGCCTGCAAGTATTGGGGGAAGGAGACATTGTTACAGGTGAACTCCCAGCCAAGAAAATACATAAATTACAGCTAATAGAAACCAGAGAACAGTTACATACATCAAATGGCATATTATTCAAATACAGGACAGGGCAAAAGTACATATCATGACATACACTACGTTTTTTATATTCGCTGTGCCATAAAGGCCTCCTAAATGAACTAAAAGCAAGACCACATTAAAACCTTTATCCTCGCTTGCCCACTCTGGCGCCATGGGGGTGACCCAGTAATGCTCCAGGTACAGCATGCTTTTAATGGGGTCTTGCTTTTAGTTCATTTAGGAGGCCTTTATGGCACAGCGAATATAAAAAACGTAGTGTAGGACTGCCCCAATATGAGAATGGCGTGAAGAGGCGGGGTGGCTCAAAGAATTGATCAATTGTTTGCTAAATGTCTCATTTTGAAAATACAGTTAGAAATTAATATGTGCATTTGCACTTTATGTATTGCGTCTTAACCTTAGGCTGCGCTGGCTTCTCCCCTTTTTTGCACAAAAAATATTTTCTCCAGTTGAAAATTGTCGTACATTTCTATAGTAAATTATTATGAAATGTCAGCCATGCTTGGCCTTTGCCATACAGCGAATCTCTGCACACTTTTCAGATAGTTGCCGTCTCTGATTGGGACGCACGTAAAAACTTTTGCAGTGACAAGATATATATAATATTATATTTTTTTTTTGGGGGGGGGGGAGGTTATCAGCAATTCCAATACAGATTTTGCTTCTTAAATTTTGGGCCAGTTACACGGAGTTAGTTATGTGAACTATGACATAAGAACCATTTCCTGTTAATCTTAAATTATTGATCCATTTTTTTTATTTTTTGGAGGTGGTGAAGGAGTGTGGTGGGGAAAAAAAATTACGCCTTAAAAAAATAATTTAAAAAACACTATGAGGGGAAAATAGTGCTTTGATTTACTGTACACACTACTTTTATTTTATGCACTTTATTGGGATATATCTATGTAGTGTCATCCTAGTATAATAAAGCTTTATTGCTTTTAATAAGTAGAATGACGTGAAATCTTTTAGAACTGCCTAATGGACATAGAGTAATGGCAGGCTTTAGAGACTATGGTATCCTAGCAGTAATCCGCAATCACATTCGCAGGCGGCTGAAGGAGCCCTTTTGCTGTCAGATATCAGAGTTTGATTTTGACCACTACATTGCATGTCGAGCTTTAATGGTGATCGCAGTAGCATAAACATAATTGTACGTTGTCATTTGTGAGTGTTATCACCTTAGTTCTCTTTTGATTACAGGTATAGAGACAATCGACACCAGAGAGGCTGGGAAGGCAGACGTGATTGGTCCAACTCCAGCTATAACCAACAGCAAGGTGGTCGAGGCTGGGGTAACAACCACAATCAGTACAGACAGGAACGATCTTACCATTCTGGGAACCAGAGATACTACTCCGATCGTTATTAGTTGTTGTTGTGTTTTGTTTTTTTTTGTTTTGTTTTTTTTTTTTATATAAACATTTGTTTGCATGTATGGAGAAGACCTGCAATTCCTATGGTAATTGCATGACCTAGAAAAAAAAATAAAGGTATTTTTAGCAAATGCTCACTTTTTTCAGTGCTCTGTATGTAGTGAATGTCATCATGCTCTGTGATGGTGGATGGTGCATTCTTCATTGTTCTACAGCTCTTGTTCAAAAAGAAGACACTATGGAGACTCGGGAGGTATCTTAGGCTAGGTTCACATTGCGTTAGTGAGTGTCCGCTAACGGAATCCGTTACATGGCGAAATTGTCGCAATTAACGCCATGTAACGGATCCGTTAGCACACCCATTGACTGCAATGTGCTAACGGATCACTAACTCATCGCTAACGTATGCCATTTTTGGCATGCGTCAGCGATGTGCCGTTAGCTTCGGACGGACCTCGAACGCTGCTTGCAGCTTTCAGGGTCCGTTCTTCGCTAGCGCAGATAGGGGATCTGCGCTAGCGGGATTGCCAAACACAATCCCTTTTTGGACATTGCGTTAGCGTATCCGCTAAACGGATTGTACTAACGCAATGTGAACCTAGCCTTATGAAAGTAAGGGTACGTTCAAAACTGGTGTGTGTACACGGTAGTGCAAATGCAAACTAGAGGTGTTCCCAAATCATGCCAAAAAAATAGTCATTAGTTCCCTTGCTGCCATTGCTAAAAAATGTAATAAGGAGAATATCTCCTTTTCTCAGTCGCCCATGACAGCACTACCAGAGAGAGGGAATCCGCCCTTCAGGGACAGGAAACCTACAGGATAAAAAGGGCGGTACCTCTCTCCTGTGTCAGTTTGGTTTCCTGTCCCTGACAAGGAACCCTCTAGGATCGGTACCTGAAGATCCGGAGCCGGCCAGTCGAGCTATGACGGCGGGGAGGCCCCTGTCACGGCTGGTGCGGTGTCCGACGCCGCCACTTCTGGGTCTGATGGGGCTGCAGAGTGCGCGGAGGGAAGAGCGGCCGCCTCCCTGGATTGGGGTGGGGGCTTCAGGGACCCGGTTTGCCTCAGCGCCATGCGGAGGCACTTCCTGATTCGGAGCGGCGGCACGGTGTGTGAGGTGCACCAAGATGGCCGCTGCACCGGATATAGATGTGACTACTTTCGGGTCCCGGGCAGAGCGCGCATGCACAGTTGGAACAAGGGGATCAGCGCTTCCCTGGAACGCAGCCCTGGAGGAGGGGGTGGATCGGCGCCAAAAATATACTATTTAAAGACCGCTGTGGAGTCGTTCTTTGCTGCATGCAGTCCCAATAATGGAGGACAGCGATCAGCAGCTCCAGCTGGCGCAGCCCTTACAGCTGCAGCAGCGTCACCACCAGCGCAAGCCAGATGCGCAAAAGAAAAGGTCCTCTGCAGGTACCCGCTCCAGCAGCCATTCCACGCCGCAGAGTAAAGCCTCCAATATGGCTAACCAGCCGACACCATCGACTTCGGATTTCATACAGGATCCTATACCTCCTCCAGAACCGGTACCTGTGGCTGCGCAAGATGGGTGAGTGATCTTCGTGAAAGTTCACCAAATAATTGGGGCCCCTTTTCCATTTATTTTTAGGCAAGAAAAAGAACGGAGAAAACTAAGCATAGAGCCTGCCCCTTATGCAGAAAACCCCTGTTGCAAAACTGGGATAAGAAATTGTGCGGTTCCTATATAGGACAAGTCCTTTGTGAAGAAACGCCTAGTTTCGCCTCTGAATTACGATCCGTAATAAGATCAGAGGTAGAAACAGCATTTAAATCCCTTAAAGGGGAAGGGGTTAAGGAGAAAACAACTGTAGCCTATTCTCACTCCGATTCTTCTAGTTCTGAGGAGGGTGCTTCAGACAGACGGGTTCCTTCTCCTCCTCGGATTCTGAGAGCTGAGGCCGCCACTGCTTCCCCTTAGACGAAGTAGATGCCCTTGTGAAGGCTGTAAGATCGACCATGGGGGTCCTAGATTCACGTCCTGACAAAACAGTACAGGACATTGTTTGGATGCCTGGGCCAGAAAAGGCGTAGAGTCTTTCCACTTAACGAAAATGTTCAGGCCCTAATTAAAAAGGAGTGGGAGAAACCAGAAAGGAAAAAAATCATCTGTGCCCTCCCTTAAAAGGAAATATCCCTTCGAGGAAGAGGCTTCTACGTCATGGGACAAGGCCCCTAAACTTGACGTAGCAGTAGCCAAAGCGTCAAAAAAATTTGCGTTGCCCTTTGAGGACATGGGAACTCTGAAAGATCCCCTCGATAAAAGAGCCGATACCTTCCTTAAAGGGGCCTTGGAATCGGCAGGGGAATGTTTAAGGCCTGCAATAGCAGCCGCGTGTACTTCCAGATCTTTAATGATTTGGATAGACAATTTAGAGAAACAACTAAGAGACTGGGTATCAGGCATAAAGTGATTGAATCAATTCCCATGATTAGGGGGGCGGCAGCCTTTTTGGCAGACTCGTCAGCTGATTCAATCAAACTTACTTCAAAATCGGCAGCCTTATCTAATGCAGCTCGTAGGACGCTATGGCTAAAAAGTTGGCCGGGCGACCTACAGACTAAA
This sequence comes from Ranitomeya imitator, assembly GCF_032444005.1. NCBI lineage: Eukaryota > Metazoa > Chordata > Amphibia > Anura > Dendrobatidae > Ranitomeya > Ranitomeya imitator. The sequence goes on from NC_091285.1 coordinate 512,853,588, forward strand.
CAAAAACACTGTTCAATCCCATGTGAGGGGAAATTTTTGTTTGAGGAAACCCTAGATGACATTTTACGAAAAGCCGGGGATAAGAAGGGGTTCCCTAACCTGGCCACACCATTTGTTAAGCGGCCCTTTCGGAGTAGGAAGTTTTTCCGGAGACGTCCCCCAAGGGAACAGAACAGATGGGATGATGGGAAAAGTAGAGATAGGGGCTTCCTCTTTGGTAATTCCCCAAGAAATAAAAAGACCCCTAAGTGACACCTCCCCCAGGGTGGGAGGGAGATTATCTCAATACCTTCCGGCCTGGGAAAAAAATCTCAACCAGTACTTGGATTTTAAACTTGATAAAGATGGGACTTCAAATAAACTACCTGCCTTCCTCCCCAAAACTATGTGGTCACCCCACTAAAACCCTCAACTCAGCAACAACAGGCCTTGGAACAAGAAATCTCAAAGTTCATAATCAAAGACGTGATCCAAGAAGTTCCCCTACTGGAAAGAGGGAAAGGGTTTTTCACCCACTATTTCTGGTCCCAAAACCGGATGGTTCCTTCCGCACAATAATAAATTTATGAAAACTAAACAGTTATGTAAAGAATCAGACCTTCAAAATGGAATCAATAAAGTCAACAATCAAAAACCTGTTTCCGAATTGCTTTATGATTAGTACTCAGCGTCGCTGAGATCCAACACTATCCCGTCCCCATCCAAAAAAACTCCCAGAAATACTTCAGACTAGCAGTAGTCATGGGAGGAGAAATAAAGGAATACCAGTACAAAGCCCTTCCATTTGGCATTTTAGTAGCACCCCGTATATTTACCAAATTGGTAGCGGAAATGATGGCCCATATAAGAGAAAAATACATTCTAATAATACCATATCTGGACGACTTTCTAATTGTCAGCAACTCAGCCCAACACTGTCGCCAACAATGTGACAGAGTAATAAAAACTCTAACGGAGTTAGGTTGGCCCCTAAATCTCCAAAAGTCAAAACTAGAACTGACCAGGGTTCAAGAGTTTTTGGGCCTAACTTTGGTCTCGATAACACAGGAATGTCGTCTTCCAGACCAGAAAAAACAAAAAATATCAAATCTTGTGTCCAGAGCTCGCTCAAACCCTCATATGACCCTGAGAGGGGCAATGTCACTGCTGGGGTCCCTTTCTGCTGGTCTCCCAGCAATACATTGGGCACAAATTCACACGAGGGACCTCCAGTGGGATATTCTGTGGAATCAGGTTACACTGGGGGGACACCTAGAAGGACACATGACTCTAAGTTCAAACACTATTCGTTCCCTAGCCTGGTGGTTAGATTCCAACAACCTATCAAAGGGGGTTCCGTGGGTAATAGACATATCTCGGATAGTTACCACAGATGCCAGTCCCACGGGGTGGGGAGCTCACCTGGACAACAGTATCACTCGGAGTCTGGACAGATCAAGAATACGAGGTATCCTCAAATCAAAAAGCACTTTGGGCATTGAGCCACGCTCTATCATTTTTTTTTTTTTTTTTTTTTTTCTTCCCAGTCTGCAGGGGCATCATTTCTGGGTTTTTTCGGACAATCAGGTAGTGGTAGTCTACCTGAACCATCAGGGGGGGGACCAGATCCCAAGCCCTAATGAAGGCCACTTCCCAAATCTTCACCTTAGCAGGAGACCACTTCCTATCCCTCTCTGCTCTACATATAAAGGGGGTAGAGAACCAAAAAGCAGACTTCTTAAGCCGTACCCGGTTAAAACAGGGGGAATGGGCACTGAACCAAAGCGTCTTCGATCAGATCACCAAAATCTGGGGGGGTCCCTGTAATAGACCTTTTTGCCAGTGCAGAAAACAGAAAAGTAAAGGAATTTTGTTCTCTGAACCCCGGAGGGGGCCCTCGGGCAGTGGATGCATTCACAATTCCCTGGACTCAGGGTCTTGCATACGCCTTTCCCCCTCATATACTTATCCCGGCAGTTCTGCGGAAAATCAGACAGGAAAGGGCGAGAATCATCCTAATAGCCCCCTTCTGGCCCAAAAGGGCCTGGTTTTCCTGGCTGAGAATCCTATTGGTCACCGATCCCTGGGTTCTTCCAGACCTCTTATCACAGGGACCGGTGTTCCACCCTCAGTCAGCGAACCACCACTTGACAGCGTGGAACTTGAGAGATCACTACTAAGGGCAAGGGGCTTTTCAGATAAATTAGTGTCTACGCTATTAAAAAGTAGAAAAACAGTAACAACTAAAATCTACGGTAAGACCTGGAAAATGTTTCTGTCCACCTCTGGGGTAAAACTACAAGATGGGGTCCCAGTGGTCAAAATATTAGAATTTCTACAGAAAGGCTTGGATATGGGCCTCTCGGTGAGCACCTTAAAAGTGCAAATAGCGGCTTTAGGTGCATTATACAGTGAGAATATTGCCACTAACCCATGGGTAACAAGGTTTAATAAAGCTGCAGTACGGTCTAAACCCATAAAAATCAAGTCTTCCAACCTGGGACTTAAATTTAGACTTATCAGCTCTGACAGAACCTCCGTTCGAGCCCATAGATTCTCCAGCATTGCCCCACTGTCTCCAGCAATCTGCCCCACTGTCTCCAGCAATCTGCCCCACTGTCTCCAGCAATCTGCCCCACTGTCTCAAGCATTGCCCCCAGTGTGTCCTCCAGCAATCTGCCCCAGTGTCTCCAGCATTGCCCCCAGTGTGTCCTCCAGCATTGCCCCCAGTGTGTCCTCCAACCTGCCCCAGTGTCTCCAGCATTGCCCCCCAGTGTGTCCTCCCTCCAGCATTGCCCCCCAGTGTGTCCACCGTTTAACTGATCAAAAAAAAAAAGTCTCCTCACCTGTCCGCGCTCCCGGCGGCGAGCTCCCTTCAGCAGCGCACACTCGCCGGCGACTGACAATGACGTCAGACGCCGGCGACGTGTGCGCTGCGGCCGACTTCAGCTGGCGGCTGTTGTTGTTAACTATTGACGTGCGGGCGCGCGCCCGCACATCAATAGGAAACCGCCGCAGCGCCGGAAAGGGCCCGGTGAGCAGATGAGAAGGGGCCCAATGCGGGCCCCCTCTCTCTGCCCACCGGGTCCGGGGGCACATAAACGCCGCCCGGCAGGCATTCACAGACGATTATCAGAGGGTTAATCTGTGCGGTAGCCCAGGGCCCCCCCAGACCACTGGGCCCTGGGCTACCGCCCATATTGACCCTCTGATAATCCGCCCCTGCTCAGAGCCCATGACAGCACCTGCTTATTCCCCCCATTTTTTTATCACGTGTGCGGTGATCACCTTATTATATGAAATGTGTGTTTCTGATTTAGACACCGTGTAATCCTGATATACAATTTTAACAAAATACTTATTTTCCTGTTGTCACTAACCTGGAGGCCCTCTGATGCTCTGTAAACCAAACTGACGCAGGAGAGAGGTACAACCCTTTTTATCCTGTAGGTTTCCTGTCCCTGAAGGGCGGATTCCCTCTCTGGTAGTGCTGTCATGGGATCTGAGAAATACCGTTATCGGTAAGTAACTATGTTATTTATTCAGGTGTTTACTGTTTTCAGGCATGATTGTCCTGAAAAGATTGACATTTCTCATCAATGTATTCAAAAGTAGCAGTTGAAGAATAAATACACATTTTCTTTGTAGTGACAATATATCTTCTACAATATAATGCCCACAGCACTGAGAACAGAGCAAGAGCGAGTAACAGTATTGGGGACCATGAGTGGAGGAAGGCGAATTCTGAAGAATAAGCTATTGGGGTTATGTGTACTACAATACCATATTTCATGAAATTTGGGGACGGACGTCTTATAGTATACACTTAGGTAGCCTGGCATACATTCTCCACATGGAAATGGCTTTACTAGCAAAGAACAGATTCATATCTACTTTCAATGAAGCATTATATGTACACTAGATCTATTAATATAGACAGGTCTGTGTTATCGTAACTCCTAATCACTGCAAAACCACAGCTAAAAATCCCAGCTGGAACTAAAGAGTTTTGCTACTATAGTAAATTCATATTCACAGTGGTGGAGCGAGCGGTATGCTGCAACCCGCATCATTCAAGACTTTAAAGCAATTTAGGTTAAAGAGGACCGATCAACAAAAATTACATTTTAGAAAATATTTAAGCCCTTTGTGACCACTAATACGACTTAAAAGTGACATGAGATATAAGTGAATAGCTTCCCCCGATGGGTGAAAGTGTAGCACCTGTCAGCAGTACACTTAGCGAACACCCTGCTGCATCAGTCACAATCGGTGTTGGCGCTGACCATGGTTTTAACCCCTTAGATGCTACTTGTCAAGTGACTACAGCATTTAGATGGTTAACCGTGTGGGGCCTCCCTCTTTAACCCCAAGAGCATGATTGTGTGGTCCTGATGTTTGCCATGTAACGGCCTTAGTCTGCTACCTATAGTGACCTGTTCAGAAGGTATTGAAAGGATTGAAAATAACATTTTCAGAAATAGTCAAATTTCTGGTATTTTCGTAAAACAAATCGACCTAAATTTACCATTAAAGAAACACTGATATCAGTGGTTTTTATCCTCTTAACCCCTTCACCCCCGGAGCTGTTTTCGTTTTTCGCTCCCCTTCTTTCCAGAGCCATAGCTTTTTTTTATTTTTCCGTCAATATGGCCATGTGGGGGCTTGTTTTTTGTGGGACGAGCTGCACTTTTGAACAATACCATTGGTTTTAGCATGTCGTGTAACAGAAAACGGGGTAAAAATTCCCAAGTGAGATAAAATGGCAAAAAAAATGTGCAATCCCACACTTGTCTTTTGTTTTGCTTTTTTACTAGGTTCACTAAATACTAAAACTGACCTGCCATTATGATTCTCCAGGTCATTACGAGTTCGTAGACAATAAACATGTCTACGTTCTCTTTTATCTAAGCGTTAAAAAGTTTTTTCAAAACTTGCTAAAAAAAAAAAAATTGCGCAATTTTCCGATAACAGTAGCGACACCATTTTCCATGATCTGGGGTCGGGTGAGGGCTTATTTTTTGCGCGCCGAGCTGACTTTTTTTTATACCATTTTTGTGCAGATACGTTCTTTTGATCTCCTGTTATTGCATTTTAATGCAATGTCGCGGCGACCAAAAAAACGTAATTTTGGCGTTTTTTATTTTTTTATCGCTACGCCGCTTGGCGATCAGATTAACCCTTTTTTTATTGATCAGGCGATTCTGAACGCGGCGATACCAAATATGTGTAGGTTTGATTTTTTTTTTTTTTTTTTTTTAATTTTCATTGGAGCCAAAGTGTTTTTTTTAATATATTTTTAAACTTTTTTTTTTTTTTTTTTTTTTTAATTTTGGCATGCTTTAATAGCCTCCATGGGAGGCTAGAAGCATGCACTACTCTTATCGCCTCTGCTACATAGAGGTGATGCACAAATCAAGTCTATGCAGCAGAATTGCAGGCTTGCTATGAGTGCCGACCACAGGGTATTTTGGTATTTTTTTGGTATTTTTTTTTTACCAATAATCTAGATATGCTAGCCGGATCCGTAGATAAAACGGATCCGTCGCATACAATTTGCGCCGGATCCGGTTTTTCCAACATTCGCCGGATTGTGTCTGATGCAAAAAACCTGATGTGTGAAAGTAGCCTATGAAGGATTCATCTAGTCAGATTTCAATCACGTAATGTAATTGATATCAAGACATAACTGGGTAAAAAGGCAATTGGAAGTACACAGTGCTATATAATATGATTTCTATATATTAAGAGGATGCAATTTTGATGAGGAGTGCTTCTCTAGCATAAAGTATAATGTGTTGCGAAAACAAAACCCCACTGTAATATGCTGATACATTAAAGAGTTATTCCACATAGTTACCTGTCAGGTTTGAAAATTTGGCATAGCTAGTATTCATATAACCCCTTAGTGACCAAGGATGAGTGAGCACTAAAGTGCTCGGATGCTCATTACTGTAACCAAGCAATTCCTAATACATGCTCGTTTCAAGTAATGAGTATAATGGGAGTCAATGGGAAATCCGAGCATTTTTCCGACACACCCTACAAGGAGGTCTGGAGAGCAGTGCAAATGTTGAAATGGATTGAAAAAAGCGCTGAATGGAAGGAGAATAGTGTGAGGAAGACCCCTGGAAGCATATCTGACTTCCAGATCACTCCTGAGAACAATGGTGTCACACTTGTAATCGGCTTCAAGCACTGACCATAAAACATTCAAAATCGAAAGGAAATTGTAATTTACAGGACACAACGTTAAAGAAACATTCCTTCCTGTATAATGACTTGTATGTGCGGAATAATTTAAAAAGGAATTTAAAAAAAATTAAATCAAAATTGAAATTTTTATTAAGAATTTGGAAATTTCAGTGTAATTTATGAAGGAAGCAAGAACTGCCCGAAATTTGATGGAAGAGGGACTCTGATACACCTTGTATTAGGGCTCTTTCACACGTCCTGTTTCTGGAACTGGAAAAAACAGTAACTGAGATATCCGTGTACGCACGTTTCATACGTGTGGCAATCGTGTGCTTCATCAGTATCGCATGCATTGGCAACTGAGAAAAGCTGGCTCTGTTTGCGCTGTTCTCAGGCACCGGGTGCTGAAAATTGTCCCCTGCTTTGCCTGCGATCAGCACAAGCAGGGTACAATTTAGAGTTCTACTCAAGTGTAAAATTAAGAATAAAATTAAAAAAATCACATTATACTCACCTTAAGGCTGGGGTCACCCACACTGTGGGTCTCGGCAGCTGCCTGTCATGGCTGCCGCGACCAATCAGCAACGGGCACAGTCCGATTGTCCCTCCCTTAGTCACAGTGCCCGCCGCCCGCACCATACTCCCCGCAGTCAGTGTCCTCGGTGCTACGCTTCATACTCCCCGCTCCCCGCAGTCAGTGTCCCAGGTGCTCCGCTCCATACGCCCCGCAGTCAGTGTCCCCGGCGCCCGCTCCATACTCCCCTCCAGTTACCGCTCACACAGGGTTAATGCCAACGGTAACGGACCGCGTTATGCCGCCGTTAACACACTCCGTATCTGCTGCTATTAACCCTGCATAGGCAGCGAGACCGCTAAGTCATCTGGGTAATTTCGCAATGCATCTTGGGAATGGAAAATGGCGGTCGCATCACACAGCTTTGCTGGATCCCAGGGGTGAGTATATAACTATTTTTTATTTTAATTACTTTTTTTTAACAGGGATATGGTGCACACACGGCTAAATACTGCGTGGGCAGTGTTCTATACCTACGTGACTGGGCAATATACTACGTGGCTCTGTGCTGTATACTACATGGCTGGGTAATATACTACGTGGCTGGGCACTATACGTGACTGGGCAATATACTACGTGGCTCTGTGCTGTATACTACGTGGCTGGGCAATATACTACGTGGCTGGGCACTATACGTGACTGGGCAATATACTACGTGGCTCTGTGCTGAATACTACGTCGCTGGGCAATATACTACCTCACTGGGCAATCTACTACGTCACTGGGCAATATACTACGTGACTGGGCAATATACTACATGGCTGGGCAATATACTACGTGACTGGGCAATATACTACGTGACTGGGCAATATACTACGTGGCTGTGCAATATACTACGTGGACATGCATAGTCTAGAATACCCGATGCGTTAGAATAGGGCCACCATCTAGTCTTATAATAATAATCTTTATTTTTATATAGCGCTAACATATTCCGCAGCGCTTTACATTTTGCACACATTATCATCGCTGTCCCCGATGGGGCTCACAATCTAAATTCCCTATCAGTATGTCTTTGGAATGTGGGAGGAAACCGGAGTGCCTGGAGGAAACCCACGCAAACACGGAGAGAACATACAAACTCTTTGCAGATGTTGTCCTTGGTGGGGTTTGAACCCAGGACTCCAGCGCTGCGAGGCTCCTGTGCTAAACACTGCGCCACCGTGCTGCCCCATCTTACAGATGCGCCATTTCTGGGATGGCTAAGAGCTGATGTTTTTAGTCTGGGGGGAGGGCAATATCCATGGCCCCTTCCTGGGCTATTAATATCAGCCTTCAGCTGTCTGACTAGCTTTTGCTGGTTAGATTTTTATAGGGGGGACCCTACGTCAATTTTTTTCTGGGGCCCTGTAAACTAGCCAATAAAGGCTAAGCAAACAGCTGTGAGCTGATATTATTACCCTGGGAACCTTTATCGCTATTGGCTCCTTCCCAGATTATCAGCCGTCTGCTTTCCCTCTGCTGGTTATGAAAATTGTGATAGAGCCCACACCATATTTTTTTTTTCATTTTTTTGTAAAAACTAACACTGTTTGGTTACAGCTTATGTAGATTCATTCTGTTAATGCTCCTACAAAAGCTGGTTACAATGTGTGTATGTGTGTGTTTGCTTACCGTCTTAGTAAAGAGGGTGTCAGGTTGACATTTCTTCATTTCTTAACCTAGGGCTCAGTGTCAGTGACAGCTACTGACACCAAGCCCTAATCCCATTATCATGTTGCTACTGCATCAGAATGAAAAAGGTGTTGAACCAAGAAATTACGTTACAAAACATTTTTTTTAATATCTTTATTTAGCTTAAACATTCATTACTGTACAAAAATGCATACAAAAACAAATACAAAATCGCGGCAAAAACACACCCAATACACGTGTTTTTGCCGCAGCGTTTTTTTCTGTCAAGAGATGCAGAAACCTTGAAGAAATTTCTGCAAATACTCAAAGTGCGCACATACCCTAAGGGATCTGCACACAGTGCAAAGCCAGAAAAAAATTCAAATGAGATTCATCCATACACCTGTAATGCAGGTGAGCGGATGCAGCGCACAGATAATGCGAGGCGGGAACAGTCAGTGAATGATATAATTTTGTTTACATACAATAGTAACATACAGTGGGTACGGAAAGTATTGAGACCCCTTTAAATCTTTTACTCTTTCATTGCAGCCATTTAGTAAATTCAAAAAAGTTAATTTTTTTCACATTAACATCTTAACTGAAAAAAACAAATGTAGAAATTTTTGCAAATTTAACCCCTTAATCCCATATGACGTACTATCCCGTCAAGGTGACCTGGGACTTAATTCCCAGGGACGGGATAGTACGTCATAGCGATCGGCCGCGCTCTCAGGGGGAGCGCAGCCGGGTGTCAGCTGACTATCGCAGCTGACGTCCGGCACTATGTGCCTGCCAGCAGCGGTCACGGACCGCACCTGGCACATTAACCCCCGGCACACTGCGATCAAAGATGATTGCAGCGTTCTGGGGGCATAGGGAAGCATCGCGCAGGGAGGGTGCTCCCTGCATGCTTCCTGGAAACCCTCGGTACAAGGCGATGTGCTCACTTCCCCTGATGAAGCTGTCCTGGTAACAGCGTTGGGAGTCCACTCCTCCACTTCCCGCTCCTCTGTTTGGCCGCCAGCATGGTATTTATTTTCAGGTGACCTGCTCCTCTCTAGCAGCACTGTTACTTACCAGATAGGTTGGACCTTGCACTCAGATTCCAGCACCTGTTCTCTTTTTACGGATTTCTATCATATCCTTGTGGTTATTGGATTTAAGGCGTGATTTATATTCTTTTGACCTGGTGCTGCGTACCATCCATCTGGTTGGTGTGCGGTTTAGCATTGTACATCCGCATTTCACCACAGGTCTATTTTTCTCTGGTTGCCATTCATTTATTATTCTAGTTTGTATTACTATGTGTTGCTATTTGTCACACAGGCAGTTGGTTTATGTGGTGGAGTGTTGTATTGTTTTTAACGGTTTTTAACCTTGTTGCCAATAAAGTTTCCTGTTTTATACTATATGATGTTGGGTGGTGTGCATACCATAAAGTGGCTTCTTTTGTCTTCTCTTTGCTATGCACCTTGTAACGAGCGTCTCCTCCCTGCAGACCCCAGATCCAAAATGGCTGCGGGGCTACATCCCGGTCCTGCAGGGGGGTGGCTTACCAGCGCCTGCTCAGAGCAAGCGCTGGTAAGCCTGCATCCCTGCATGTCAGATCGCTGATCTGTGCAAAGTGTCAGATCAGCGATCTGACCCTATAACATGATGTTCCCCCGGGGCAATGTTATAAAGTAAAAAAAAAAACATTTCCTAAATAAATATATATTTCCCATAAATACATTCCTTTATCTAAATTAAAAAAACACAATAAAAGTACACATATTTAGCATCGCCGCGTCCGTAACAACCCAACATATAAAACTGTACCACTAGTTAACCCCTTCAGTGAACACCGTAAAAATAAAAAAAAAGAGGCAAAAAACAACGCTTTATTATCATACCGCCGAACAAAAAGTGGAATAGCACGCGATCAACAAGACAGATATAAAAAACCATGGTACAGTTGAAAATGTCATCTTCTCCCACAAAAAACGAGCCGTCATCAGCGTAAAAATATAAAAGTTATAGTCCTTAGAATAAAGCGATGCAAAAATAATTCTTTTTTCTATAAAATCGTTTTTATCGTAAAAACATACAAAAAATGATATAAATAATATAAATGAGGGATCACTGTAATCGTACTGACCCGAAGAATAAAACTGCTAACTGCTTTATCCATTTTACCAAACGCGGAACGGTATAAACGCCCCCCCCCCCAAAAGAAATTCATGAATAGCTGGTTTTTGGTCATACAGCCTCACGAAAATCAGAATAAAAAGCAATCAAAAAATGTTAAGTGCCCGAAAATGTTACCAATAAAAACATCAACTTGTCCCGCAAAAAACAAGACCTCACATGACTCTTTTGACCAAAGTATGGAAAAATTATAGCTTCTAAATGTGGTAACGCAAAAAATATATTTTGCAATAAAAAGCGTCTTTTAGTGTGTGACAGTTGCCAATCATAAAAATCCGCTAAAAAAACAGCTATAAAAGTAAATCAAACCCCCCTTCATCAACCCCTTAGTTAGGGAAAAATAAACAAATTTAAAAAATGTATTTATTTCCATTTTCCCATTAGGGCTAGGGTTAGGGTTGGGGCTAGGGTTTGGATTACATTTACGGTTGGGATTAGGGTTAGAGGTGTGTCAGGGTTAGGGGTGTGGTAAGGGTTATGGTTCGGATTAGGGTTAGGGGTGTGTTGGAGTTAGGGGGTGTGGTTGGGATTAGTGGTGTGTTTGGGTTAGTGTTTCAGTTAGAATTGGGGGTTTCCACTGTTTAGGCACATCAGGGCTCTCCAAACGCGACATGGCGTCCGATCTCAATTCCAGCCAATTATGCGTTGAAAAAGTAAAACAGTGCTCCTTCCCTTCCGAGCTCTGCCGTGCGCCTAAACAAGGGTTTATCCCAACATATGGGGTATCAGCGTACTCCGGACAAATTGGACAACAACTTCTGGGGTCCAATTTCGCTTGTGACTCTTGGGAAAATAAAAGTTTGGGGAGCTAAAAAAACATTTTTGTGGGACAAAAATTATTTTTTATTTTCACGGCTCTGCATTATAAACTGTTGTGAAATACTTGGGGGTTTAAAGTTCTCACAACACATCTAGATAAGTTCCTTGGGGGATCTAGGTTCCAATATGGGTTCACTTGTGGGGGGTTTCTACTGTTTAAGTACATCAGGGGCCCGGCAAATGCAACGTGACGCCTGCAGACCAATCCATCTAAGTCTGCATTCCAAATGGCACTCCTTCCCTTCCAAGCTCTGCCATGCGCCCAAACGATGGTTCCCCTCTCACATATGGGGTATCAGCGTACTCAGGACAAATCGGACAACAACTTTTGGGGTCCAATTCCTCTGTTACCCTTGGGAAAATACAAAACTGGGGGCTAAAAAATAATTTTTGTGGATAAAAAAAGAATTTTGATTTTCACGGCTCTGCGTTATAAACTGTAGTGACACACTTGGGGGTTCAAAGCTCTCACAACACATCTAGATAAGATCCTTAGGGGGTCTACTTTCCAAAATGGTGTCACTTGTGGGGGGGTTTAGGCACATCAGGGGCTCCTCAAGGCAACATGGTGTCCCATCTCAATTCCTGTCAATTTTGCATTGAAAAGTCAAACGGCGCTCCTTCCCTTCTGAGCTCTGCCATGCACCGAAACAGTGGTTTACCCCCACATATGGGGTGTCAGCGTACTCAGGACAAATTGCACAACAACGTTTGGGGTACAATTTCTTTTGGTAACCATGGGAAAATAAAAAATTGGGGGCGAAAAGTTCATTTTTGTGAAAAAATATTACTTTTTATTTTTACGGCTCTACATTATAAACTTCTGTGAAGCACTTGGTGGGTCAAAGTGCTCACCAAACATCTAGATAAGTTCCTTAGGGGGTCTACTTTCCAAAATGGTGTCACTTGTGGGGGTTTTCAATGTTTAGGCACATCAGTGGCTCTCAAAACGCAACATGGCGTTCCATCTCAATTCCAGCCAATTTTGCATTGAAAAGTCAAATGGCGCTCCTTCCCTACCGAGCTCTGCCATGCGCCCAAACAGTGGTTTACCCCCACATATGGGGTATCGGGATACTCAGGACAAATTGTACAACTTTTGGGGTCCATTTTCTCCTGTTACCCTTGGTAAAAAAGACAAATTGGAGCTGAAGTAAATTTTTTGTGAAAAAAAAATTAAATGTTCATTTTTTTTAAACATTCCAAAAATTCCTGTGAAACACCTGAAGTGTTAATAAACTTCTTGAATGTGGTTTTGAGCACCTTGAGGAGTGCAATTTTTAGAATGGTGTCACACTTGGTTATTTTCTATCATATAGACCCCTCAAAATGACTTCAAATGTGATGTGGTCCCTAAAAAAAAGGTGTTGTAAAAATGAGAAATTGCTGGTCAACTTTTAACCCTTATGACTCCCTAACAAAAAAAAAATTTGTTTCCAATATTGTGCTGATGTAAAGTAGACATGTGGCAAATGTCTTAAGTATTTTGTGTGACATATTTCTGTGATTTAAGGGCATAAAAATTCAAAGTTGTAAAATTGCTAAATTTTCGCCAAATTTCCGTTTTTTTCACATATAAACGCAGGTAATATCAAATAAATTTTACCACTATCATGAAGTACAAGATGTCTCGAGAAAACAGTGTCAGAATCACCGGGATCCGTTGAAGCGTTCCAGAGTTATAACCTCATAACGGGACAGTGGTCAGAATTGTAAAAATTGGCCCGGTCATTAACATGCAAACCACACTCGAGGCTTAAGGGGATAATAAACAAAAACTGAAATATCACATGGTCATAATTATTCAGACCCTTTGCTCAGACACTCATATTTAAGTCACATGCTGTCCATTTCCTTGTGATCCCCCTTGAGATGGTTCTACTTCTTCATTGGAGTCCAGCTGTGTTTAATTAAACCGATAGGACTTGATTTGGAAAGGCACACACCTGTCTATATAAGACCTCACAGTGCATGTCAGACCAAATGAGAATCATGAGGTCAAAGGAACTGGCCAAGGAGCTCAGAGACAGAATTGTGGAAGGCACAGATCTCGCCAACGTGACAACAAAATTTCTGCAGTACTCAAGGTTCTTAAGAGCACAGTGGCCTCCATAATTCTTAAATGGAAGAAGTTTTGGACCACCAGAAGTCTTCCTAGACCTGGCTGTCCCAGTCAAACTGAGCAATCGTGGGAGAAGAGCCTTGGTGAGAGGTAAAGAAGAATCCCAAGATCACTGTGGCTGAGCTTTAGAGATGCAGTAGGGAGATGAGAGAAAGTTCCACCAAGTCAACTATCACTGCAGCCCTCCACCAGTCGGGCCTTTATATGGCAGAGTGGCCCGACGGAAGTCTCTCCTCAATGCAAGACATATGAAAGCCCGCATAGAGTTTACTAGAAAAATTCAAAGGGGTATTAATACTTTCTGTACCCACTGCACAGCAATTCTAAACAGTTGGTAATAGCAACAAGGCAAATCAAACTATAAAAGATACTGTTATGAGTAAATTAACAACAGAAGTTCTTCACTATGCAATACTAAAGTTATCTTCATGAAGGTGGTATGTTGTAGGTTCTATCGTTCTCTGGAGTTCTGGCCCTAGCGGGGAACACTGAGTTTTCCCGCTAGACCGCAAGTCTCTCTTTGACGGTCTATTAAAGCGCGCTGAACCTCCCACGCACCAACCGACCCCTCCCAACCTTTTGTCATGACACCCTCCACCCCGGTACCATGTCAAAACTGGAAGTTATAGCCCTGCTCACTCACGCCGTCCCTCTGCAGTCACATGCGTGCCTCCAACATGGCCTCCTTGCTGATTTTCACTGCTTGACCATTGGCGTATGTCTGCTGGGCCTGGAATGGATAGGACTGGGACTCTGCCTTTGACTGGCAAAGTCTCATTTACAGTTTACAGTGAGGGAAATAAGTGTCTGATCCCTTGCTGATTTTGTAAGTTTGCCCACTGAAAAATACAGGAAACCTACTGAAATAAAAGGGCGGTACCTCTCCCTCGCTTCAGTTGGTTTTCAGAGCATGAGAGGCCCCCTTGGTTAGTACACATGGCAATCTACCACCACATCATAATAACAAATAACACCCAACTAAAAAAGTGCGCACCAAAAGGGTGAAAAAAAGAAGGGAGGGAATATACAGGTGCTGTCATGGGCTCCGGAAAAACCAGCTACCAGTAAGTAACCTTGGTGTTTTCCAGTCTCCCATGACAGCACACCTGAGAGATTTTTGGAGAAGAAACACCTTAGGGAGGGACCACCGCTTGCAGCACCCTTCTACCAAAGGTAAGGTCAGTTGAAGAGGATAGATCTAGTCGGTAGTGTTTAAAGAAGGTAGACGGTGAGGACCAGGTAGCGGCCTTACAAATTTGATCAATCGATACCTCTGCTTTTTCTGCCCAGGAAGTAGCTACAGCTCTGGTGGAGTGAGCCTTGATGCCTTCAGGGATCGGGGCACCACGAGAAGCATAGGATAAGGAAATGGCCTCCCTAATCCACCTAGCAATAGTACCCTTGGATACCCCATATCCCTTCCTGCTACCCTGGAAAGCTACAAATAAGGACTGATCCTACCTCCACTGACTAGTCAAAGATATATACTGCAAAATAGCTCTTCTTACATCCAGTGTATGAAATTTCTCTTCCCCTGGGTTCTTGGGATTATCACAAAAAGAGGGTAGCACAATTTCTTGGCTCCTATGGAACTTAAGTACTACCTTCGGCAGATATGCCGGATCTGGTCTGAGCACTACTCTGTCATCAAATATCTGCGTGTAAGGAGGGGAGATAGACAGGGCCTGCAAATCACTCACCCTACGGGCTGATGTCAACGCTACCAGAAGTACTGTCTTAAGAGTGAGTATTTTTATCGATGATTCCTGCAAAGGTTCAAATGGATCACTAGTCAGAGCCTCTAACACCAGATTCAAATCCCATGGAGGAACCCTGTGAATTATTACTGGTCTAGACCTACTACAGGATTTTATAAAGCGGGACACCCATCTATTGGAGGCCAGATTACAATTATACAAGGCTCCTAATGCCGACACTTGTACTTTGAGCGTATTAGTTGCCAACGCTAGTTGTAAACCCGCCTGTAAAAACTCTAGAATCATACCTACAGGAGCTTTGTCCCCCAAAGGTTGCCTTGAAAAATCTAGAAACTTTTTCCAGGTTCTACCATATATCCTCGATGTTATTGGCTTTCTACTATTCAACAAGGTGGAGATCAACCCTGGTGAAAACCCCTGCCTACTCAATAATGCCCTCTCAAATTCCAGGCTGCAAGATGGAAGCCCTTCACTTGAGAGTGGCATATTGGACCCTGAGTAAGTAGGTCCGGAATTTCTGGTAGAATCCATGGATCGGTTACTGACATTTGTCTCAGGAGGGGGAACCAAGGTCTTTCTGGCCAAAATGGAGCAATCAAAATTACTCTCGCCTGCTCATAGTAACATAGTAACATAGTAACATAGTTAGTAAGGCCGAAAAAAGACATTTGTCCATCCAGTTCAGCCTATATTCCATCATAATAAATCCCCAGATCTACGTCCTTCTACAGAACCTAATTGTATGATACAATATTGTTCTGCTCCAGGAAGACATCCAGGCCTCTCTTGAACCCCCCGACTGAGTTCGCCATCACCACCTCCTCAGGCAAGCAATTCCAGATTCTCACTGCCCTAATAGTAAAGAATCCTCTTCTATGTTGGTGGAAAAACCTTCTCTCCTCCAGACGCAAAGAATGCCCCCTTGTGCCCGTCACCTTCCTTGGTATAAACAGATCCTCAGCGAGATATTTGTATTGTCCCCTTATATACTTATACATGGTTA
This sequence comes from Ranitomeya imitator, assembly GCF_032444005.1. Lineage (NCBI taxonomy): Eukaryota > Metazoa > Chordata > Amphibia > Anura > Dendrobatidae > Ranitomeya > Ranitomeya imitator. Next base: position 512,869,802 of record NC_091285.1, read on the forward strand.
TTAGATCGCCCCTCAGTCGTCTTTTTTCTAGACTAAATAATCCTAATTTCGCTAATCTATCTGGGTATTGTAGTTCTCCCATCCCCTTTATTAATTTTGTTGCCCTCCTTTGTACTCTCTCTAGTTCCATTATATCCTTCCTGAGCACCGGTGCCCAAAACTGGACACAGTACTCCATGTGCGGTCTAACTAGGGATTTGTACAGAGGCAGTATAATGCTCTCATCATGTGTATCCAGACCTCTTTTAATGCACCCCATGATCCTGTTTGCCTTGGCAGCTGCTGCCTGGCACTGGCTGCTCCAGGTAAGTTTATCATTAACTAGGATCCCCAAGTCCTTCTCCCTGTCAGATTTACCCAGTGGTTTCCCATTCAGTGTGTAATGGTGACATTGATTCCTTCTTCCCATGTGTATAACCTTACATTTATCATTGTTAAACCTCATCTGCCACCTTTCAGCCCAAGTTTCCAACTTATCCAGATCCATCTGTAGCAGAATACTATCTTCTCTTGTATTAACTGCTTTACATAGTTTTGTATCATCTGCAAATATCGATATTTTACTGTGTAAACCTTCTACCAGATCATTAATGAATATGTTGAAGAGAACAGGTCCCAATACCGACCCCTGCGGTACCCCACTGGTCACAGCGACCCAGTTAGAGACTATACCATTTATAACCACCCTCTGATTTCTATCACTAAGCCAGTTACTAACCCATTTACACACATTTTCCCCCAGACCAAGCATTCTCATTTTGTGTACCAACCTCTTGTGCGGCACGGTATCAAACGCTTTGGAAAAATCGAGATATACCACGTCCAATGACTCACCGTGGTCCAGCCTATAGCTTACCTCTTCATAAAAACTGATTAGATTGGTTTGACAGGAGCGATTTCTCATAAACCCATGCTGATATGGAGTTAAACAGTTATTCTCATTGAGATAATCCAGAATAACATCCCTCAGAAACCCTTCAAATATTTTACCAACAATAGAGGTTAGACTTACTGGCCTATAATTTCCAGGTTCACTTTTAGAGCCCTTTTTGAATATTGGCACCACATTTGCTATGCGCCAATCCTGCGGAACAGACCCTGTCGCTATAGAGTCCCTAAAAATAAGAAATAATGGTTTATCTATTACATTACTTAGTTCTCTTAGTACTCGTGGGTGTATGCCATCCGGACCCGGAGATTTATCTATTTTAATCTTATTTAGCCGGTTTCGCACCTCTTCTTGGGTTAGATTGGTGACCCTTAATATAGGGTTTTCATTGTTTCTTGGGATTTCACCTAGCATTTCATTTTCCACCGTGAATACCGTGGAGAAGAAGGTGTTTAATATGTTAGCTTTTTCCTCGTCATCTACAACCATTCTTTCCTCACTATTTTTTAAGGGGCCTACATTTTCAGTTTTTATTCTTTTACTATTGATATAGTTGAAGAACAGTTTGGGATTAGTTTTACTCTCCTTAGCAATGTGCTTCTCTGTTTCCTTTTTGGCAGCTTTAATTAGTTTTTTAGATAAAGTATTTTTCTCCCTATAGTTTTTTAGAGCTTCAATGGTGCCATCCTGCTTTAGTAGTGCAAATGCTTTCTTTTTACTGTTAATTGCCTGTCTTACTTCTTTGTTTAGCCACATTGGGTTTTTCCTATTTCTAGTCCTTTTATTCCCACAAGGTATAAACCGCTTACAGTGCCTATTTAGGATGTTCTTAAACATTTTCCATTTATTATCTGTATTCTTATTTCTGAGGATATTGTCCCAGTCTACCAGATTAAGGGCATCTCTAAGCTGGTCAAACTTTGCCTTCCTAAAGTTCAGTGTTTTTGTGACTCCCTGACAAGTCCCCCTAGTGAAAGACAGGTGAAACTGTACAATATTGTGGTCGCTATTTCCTAGATGCCCGACCACCTGCAGATTTGTTATTCTGTCAGGTCTATTAGATAGTATTAGGTCTAAAAGTGCTGCTCCTCTGGTTGGATTCTGCACCAATTGTGAAAGATAATTTTTCTTGGTTATTAGCAGAAACCTGTTGCCTTTATGGGTTTCACAGGTTTCTGTTTCCCAGTTAATATCCGGGTAGTTAAAGTCCCCCATAACCAGGACCTCATTATGGGTTGCAGCTTCATCTATCTGCTTTAGAAGTAGACTTTCCATGGTTTCTGTTATATTTGGGGGTTTGTAACAGACCCCAATGAGAATTTTGTTACCATTTTTCCCTCCATGAATTTCGACCCATATGGACTCGACATCCTCATTTCCTTCGCTAATATCCTCCCTTAAAGTGGACTTTAGACAAGACTTTACATAGAGACAAACCCCTCCTCCTCTCCGATTTTTACGATCCTTTCTAAACAGACTGTAACCCTGTAAGTTAACTGCCCAGTCATAGCTTTCATCTAACCATGTCTCGGTTATTCCCACTATGTCAAAGTTACCTGTAGATATTTCTGCTTCTAGTTCTTCCATCTTGTTTGTCAGGCTTCTGGCGTTTGCAAGCATGCAGTTTAGAGGATTTTGTTTTGTTCCAATCTCCTCGCTGTGGATTGTTTTAGAAATGTTCTTACCTCCCTTCTGAGTTTGTTTTCCTGGATCTTCTTTGTTCAAGTCTAATGTTTTTCTTCCCGTCCCCTCTTCTTCTAGTTTAACGCCCTCCTGATGAGTGGAGGGCTCCATTCTGATCTTCCTTACCACTGTCCGAATCATCGCTATCGGTGGAAACACATACGCGAGACTGAAATTCCATTGTATTTGAAGAGCATCCACCGCGAAGGGTTTCTCTCTCGGGTCTAACGAACAGAAAGTCTCTACTTTCCTGTTGTTTAGAGTGGCAAATAAATCTGTTACAGGTAAGCCCCAAGCCTGCACTATCTGTTGAAACACCTGGGGATTTAAAGACCACTCTCCTTGTCTCAGTGTCTTGCGACTTAGGTAGTCTGCTTTCGTATTCTCGACTCCCTTTATGTGGAGAGCCGAGAGGGATAGTAGGTGACACTCTGCTAGCTGTAGGAGGACAGACGCCGACTTCATCAGGGAAGGGGATCTCGTCCCCCCTTGGTGATTGATATACGCAACTACTGCGTGATTGTCTGACATGACCCTGGTATGGTGACCTTGAAGGATGGGAAGGAAATGTTTTACAGCTCCCTCTACAGCCCATAACTCTCTTAAATTTGATGCTTGCTGAGATTCTAGTTGGGACCAGGATCCCTGAACTGAGAGAGTCCCTATATGAGCCCCCCATCCTGTACCGCTTGCGTCTGTGGTGATGATCTGCTCTATCGGAATTATCCACTGGACCCCCGACGCCAAATGATCTCTTATGGCCCACCATTTTAGGGAATCCGTTACCTTTAATGAAAAGCATAGCTTCCCTTCTAAATGCCCTTTTAACCACTTCTGTGCTGACAGGACCTCCCACTGTAACAGTCTTAGATGGAACTGTGCCCATTTTACTGCGGGTATACAGGACGTCAGAGAACCCAACAAGGACATTGCCTTTCTCAACGTCATTACTGGGTGACGAATTGCTGACTCCACAAGATTTTGGATTTTGACCAGCTTGTTTTCTGGTAGGAGACAAAGCTGACGCCTGGAGTCCAGAACCAACCCCAGAAAGGACTGGACTAGCTCCTGTGTCAACCTCGACTTGGTAAGATTTATTTTCCACCCCAACCGCTCTAGCGTTGACATGACTTTTTCTATGTGTGCCAGGCAATGTGCTGCTGAGTTCCCTATTATAAGGAAGTCGTCCAGATACGGAACTATAACCACGTTCTGAGAGCGGAGGAAGGACATGACCGCTGACATTAGCTTGGTGAATATTCTTGGCGCTATAGAAAGGCCGAATGGGAGGGCAGCGTATTGATAGTGCCTGAGACAACCTTGGACATAAACCGCTACTCTTAGGAATTTTTGGTAGTCTTAATGAATTGGGACGTGGTAGTAGGCGTCCTTTAGGTCTATGGCTGCCATGAAGCAACCTGGGAGCAAGAGTTTTATCGCCGTATTCACAGACTCCATTTTGAAGGAGCAGTTTACTACTGACCGATTTAGATTTTTTAAATTGACAATGGTTCTCAGAGACCCGTCCGGTTTCCGTATAAAAAAAAAAAAGAGGGGAGTAAAAACCTTTTCCCTGCTCTTCCCCCGGGACTTCCACCAGAACCCGTTTTGATACCAGCTCCAGTACCTCTGTCTCCAAGGCTAGCTGCTCCTCCAGGGTTTTTCTGGTTAAAACAAAAGTTTGTCGCGGTGGAAAAACAAAATCTATTTTTAGGCCGTATTTGATGACCTTTAGAGTCCAATGACTGGGGGAGATGTTTACCCAGGCTGGGAAAAAAGATGAAAGCCTTCCCCCCACCTCCGGCCTGGCGTCATTGGGAGGGCTTTTTTGCCGATGTAGAGGGACCTTTAAACATATATCCAGATCCCTTCCTGTCTCTGGAGTCCCAATTCCTTCTATCTCCCGGGGGGCGGCCCCTACTAAATTTGCCCCTCCGAAAATAAGGCCTTCTAAAGTCCACAAGAAAACGAGGAAATCCCTTTTTTCTATCTCCTGCTTTCTCTAAAATGTCTTCTAATTTTTGACCGAAGAGGAAATGGCCGTCACACGGTATAGAACAGTCTATTTTTTGAAGGCAAATCACCCGGGCACCCCTTCAACTAGAGAGCACGTCTAGCCGCGTTGGATAAACTTGCCGCCCTAGCCGCCAGCCTTACGGAGTCTGCCGAAGAATCCGCTACAAAGGCAGCTGCTCCTTTAGCCAAAGTTACATTCATTAAAATTTCAGCCCTTGGGGCCTTAGACTTCAGTTGCTCCTCTATCTGCTGTAGCCAGACAATAAGACACAGGTCCCTGCAATTGCTGGTTTTAAGCCCCCTGCGGTCGCTTCCCACGTGTGCCTAAAGGCCCCTTCACATTTAGCAACGCTGCAGCGATACCGACAACGATCCGAATCGCTGCAGCGTCGCTGTTTGGTCGCTGGAGAGCTGTCACACAGATCGCCCTCCAGCGACCAACGATGCCGGTAACCAGGGTAAACATCGGGTAACTAAGCGCAGGGCCGCGCTTAGTAACCCGATGTTTACCCTGGTTACCATGCTAAAAGTAAAAAAAAACAAACACTAGATACTTACCTACCGCTGTCTGTCCTCCAGCGCTGCGCTCTGCTTCTCTGCTCTCCTCCTGTACTGGCTGTGAGCCGGAAAGCAGAGCGGTGACGTCACCGCTCTGCTTTCCGGCTCACAGCCAGTATAGGAGGAGTGCAGAGCACAGCGCTGGAGGACAGACAGCGGTAGGTAAGTATGTAGTGTTTTTTTTTTTTTTTACTTTTAGCATGGTAACCAGGGTAAACATCGGGTTACTAAGCGCGGCCCTGCGCTTAGTTACCCGATGTTTACCCTGGTTACCAGTGAAGACATCGCTGGATCGGTGTCACACACGCCGATCCAGCGATGTCAGCAGGAGTCCAGCGACGAAATAAAGTTCTGGACTTTCTTCAGCGACCAACGATCTCCCAGCAGGGGCCTGATCGTTGGTCGCTGTCACACAGAACGATTTCATTAACGATATCGTTGCTACGTCACAAATAGCAACGATATCGTTAACAATATCGTTATGTGTGAAGGTACCTTTAGGGTTAGGGTTGGAATTAGGGCTAGGGTTGGAAATAGGGTTAAGATTAGAATGTGGTTAGGGTTATGGTTAGGGGTGTGTTGGAGTTAGGGTTGGGATTAGGGTTAGGATTAGGGTTGGGATTAGGGTTAGGGATGTGTTGGGGTTAGGGTTGTGATTAGGGTTATGGCTAGAGTTGGGATTAGGGTTACGGGTATGTTGGGGTTAGTGTTGGAGTTAGAATTGAGGGGTTTCCACTGTTTAGGCACATCAGGGGTCTCCAAACGCAACATGGCGCCACCATTGATTCCAGCCAAACCTTGCATTCAAAAAGTCAAATGGTGCTCCCTCCCTTCCGAGCCCTGACGTGCGCCCAAACAGTGGTTTACCCCCACATATGGGGTACCAGCATACTCAGGACAAACTGGGCAACAACTATTAGTGTCCAATTTCTCCTGCTACCCTTGTGAAAATAAAAAATTTCTTGCTAAAACATCATTTTTGAGGAAAGAAAAATGAATTTTTATTTTTACGGCTCTGCGTTGTAAACTTCTGTGAAGCACTTCGGGGTTCAAAGTGCACAACACATATCTAGATAAGTTCCCTGGGGGGTCTAGTTTCCAAAATGGGGTCACTTGTGGGGGGTTTCTACTGTTTAGGTACATCAGGGGCTCTGCAAACGCAACGTGACGCCCGCAGACCATTCCATCAAAGTCTGCATTTCAAAAGTCACTACTTCCCTTCCAAGCCCCGACGTGTGCCCAAACAGTGGTTTACCCCCACATATGGGGTATCAGTGTACTCAGGACAAACTGGGCAACAAAAATTTCTTGCTAAAACATCATTTTTGAGGAAAGAAAAATGAATTTTTATTTTTACGGCTCTGCGTTGTAAACTTCTGTGAAGCACTTCGGGGTTCAAAGTGCACAACACATATCTAGATAAGTTCCCTGGGGGGTCTAGTTTCCAAAATGGGGTCACTTGTGGGGGGTTTCTACTGTTTAGGTACATCAGGGGCTCTGCAAACGCAACGTGACGCCCGCAGACCATTCCATCAAAGTCTGCATTTCAAAAGTCACTACTTCCCTTCCAAGCACCGACGTGTGCCTAAACAGTGGTTTACCCCCACATATGGGGTATCAGTGTACTCAGGACAAACTGGGCAACAACTATTGGTGTCCAATTTCTTCTGTTACCCTTGTGAAAATAAAAAATTGCTTGCTAAAACATTTTTTGAGGAAAGAAAAATGATTATTTTCACGGCTCTGCATTATAAACTTCTGTGAAGCACTTGAGGGTTTGAAGTGGTCACCGCACATCTAGATTAGTTCCATGGGAGGTCTAGTTTCCAAAACGGGGTCACATGTGGGGGAGCTCCAATGTTCAGGCACACAGGGGCTCTCCAAACGCGACATGGCGTCCGCTAACGATTGGAGCTAATTTTTCATTGAAAAGTCAAATGCCGCTCCTTCCCTTCCGAGCCTTGCCGTGTGCACAAAGAGTGGTTTGTGACCACGAGATATCGGTGTACTCAGGATAAATTGCCCAACACATTTTAGGATCCGTTTTATCCTGTTGCCCATGTGAAAATGAAAAAATTGAGGCTAAAAGAATTTTTTTGTGAAAAAAAGAACTTTTTCATTTTTACGGATCAATTTGTGAAGCACCTGGGGGTTCAAAGTGCTCACTATGCATCTAGATAAGCTCCTTGGGGGGTCTAGTTTCCAAAATGGGGTCATTTGTGGGGGAGCTCCAATATTTAGGCATACAGGGGCTCTCTAAACGCAACATGGTGGCCGCTGAAGATTGGAGCCAATTTTTCATTGAAAAAGTCAAATGGCGCTCCTTCCCTTCCGAGCCCTGTCGTGCGCCCAAACAGTGGTTCCCCCCCACATATGGGGTATCGGCGTACTCAGGACAAATTGTACAATAACTTTTGGGGTCCAGTTTCCCTTTTTACCTTTGGGAAAATAAAAAAATTGTTGGTTTTGAGTACCTTGAGGGGTGCAGTTTTTAGAATGGTGTCACTTTTGGGTATTTTCAGTCATATAGACGCCTCAAACTGACTTCAAATGTGAGGTGGTCCCCAAAAAAATGGTTTTGTAAATTTCGTTGTAAAAATGAGAAATCGCTGGTCAAATTTTAACCCTTATAACTTCCTAGCAAAAAAAAAAATTGTTTCCAAAATTGTGCTGATGTAAAGTAGACATGTGGGTAATGTTATTTGTTAACTATTTTGTGTCACATAACCCTCTCGTTTAACAGAATAAAAATTCAAAATTTGAAAATTAGGAAATTTTCAAAATTTTAGCCAAATTTCCATTTTTTTAACAAATAAACGCAAAAATTATCGACCTAAATTTACCACTAACATGAAGCCCAATATATCACGAAAAAACAATCTCAGAACCGCTAGGATTCGTTGAAGCGTTCCTGAGTTATTACCTCATAAAGGGACACTGGTCAGAATGGCAAAAAACGGCCAGGTCATTATGGTCAAAATAGGCTGGGTCATGAAGGGGTTATTGGTAGGTTAATTTTAACATTGAGAGATAGAATATCAAAAATAAAATACAGAAAATCACATTGTATAAATTATATACAATAAGTATTTGATCCTCTACAAACCATTAGTTCTGGTTCCTACTGACCAGTTAGACGTTCCTAATCAACTCGTTACATGCGTTAAAGACAGCTATCTTACATAGTCACCTTTATAAAAGACTCCTGTCCACAGACTCAATTAATCAGTCAGACTCTAACCTCTACAACATGGGCTAGACCAAAGAGCTTTATAAGGATGTCAGGGACAAGATTATAGACCTGCACAAAGCTGGAATGGGCTACACAACCATAAGTAAGATGCTGGGTGTGAAGGAGACAAATGTTGGTGCTATAGTAAGAAAATGGAAGAAATGCAAAATGTTTGTCAATCGACATAGATCTGGGGCACTATACAAAATCTCACCTCGTGGGTTATCTTTGATCATGAGGAAGGTGAGAGATCAGCCTAAAACTACATGGTGGGACTTGTTAAAGGGAACCTGTCACCTGAATTTTGCGGGACTGGTTTTGGGTCATATGGGCGGAGTTTTCGGGTGTTTGATTCACTCTTTCCTTACCCGCTGGCTGCAATATTGGATTGAAGTTCATTCTCTGTCCTCCATAGTACATGCCTGCACAAGGCAAGATTGCTTTGCGCAGGCGTGTACTATGGAGGACAGAGAATGAACTTCAATCCAATATTGCAGCCAGCATGCAGCCAGCGGGTAAGGAAAGGGTGAATCAAACACCCGAAAACTCCGCCCATATGACCCAAAACCAGTCCCGCCAAATTCAGGTGACAGAGTCCCTTTAATGATCTCAAGGCGGCTGGGACCACAGTCACCAAGAAAACCATTGATAACACATTACACCGTAAACGTTTAAAATCCTGCAGTACCCCTGCTCAAGAAGGCACATGTGCAGGCCCGTCTGAAGTTTGCCAATGAACACCTGGATGATTCTGTGATTGGTAGGTGCTGTGGTCAGATGAGACAAAAATTGAGGTCTTTGGCATTAACTCAACTCGCCATGTTTGGAGGAAGAGAAAGGCTGCCTATGACCCAAAGAACACCGTACCCACTGTCAAGCATGGAGGTGGAAACATTATGTTTTGGGGGTGTTTCTCTGCTAAGGGCACAAGACTACTGTACTGCATCAATGGGAGAATGGATGGAGCCATGTACCGTAAAATCCTGAGTGATAACCTCCTTCCCTCCACCAGGACATAAAAAGTGGGACGAGGATGGGTCTTCCACAGCAAGATAATGACCCAAAACATATAGCCAAGGCAACAAAGGATTGGCTCAAAAAGAAACATCTTAAGGTCATGGAGTGGCCTAGCGAGTCTCCAGACCTTAATCCCATAGAAACCTTATGGAGGGAGTTGAAGCTCTGAGTTGCCAAGCGACAGCCTCAAAATCTTAATGATTTAGAGATGATCTGCAAAGAGGCGTGGACCAAAATTCCTCCTGACATGTGCGCAAACCTCATCATCAACTACAAAAAACGTCTGACTGCTGTGCTTGCCAAAAAGGGTTTTGCCACCAAGTATTAAGTCTTGTTAGCCAGAGGGATTAAATACTTATTTCTCACTGCAAAATTCAAATAAATTTATATTATTTATACAATGTGATTTTCTAGATTTTATTTTTGATATTCTATCTCTCAATGTTAAAATTAACCTACCCTTAAAATTATAACAATTATAGAGACTTGATTCCAGCTCACCCAGTTGCTCTATTCTCATCCACCTGGGACTCATACACCTCGCCTCGCCCTGGCCTCACATCAAGGAAAATAAAAAGAATTGGAGTCTGGCTCAACAGGACTGGATTTTGCTTTTCTTTTTCAAAAGAAATTATAGTGCATACAAAAGAGAAATGTACATGGTCGACATGACCCAGTCGACGCGTTTCGACTACACTAGGCAGTCTTACGAGTGTCAGTACAAAGGACTGGTGCATGACTTATTCCTTCCAAAGACCATACTAAGGACCGGGGGCACTCATTACGGGTGGATGAAAGGCAATTCCGACAGTTAAATAGGAAAATGTTCTTTACAGTTAGAATAATCAGAATGTGGAATGCCCGACCACAAGAGGTAGTAATTGCAGACACTATTACAGCTTTTAAAAAAGGGTTGGATGATTTCCTCAATACACGTAACATTGCGGGCTATAGTTAAATTAGTGCTGAAACGTACAATTGGTGGAGAAAGGTTGAACTTGATGGACCTAGGGCCTTTTTTCAAGCTATTTAACTACTACTATGTAATGTAGTAATGTATTACCGGGTAACCTATTACATCATTCATATACTGGAAAAAATATACCATCAGAGATTACACAACTTGTGATTCCTTCTGTACATTGGCGAAGACTATGCAACTGATTAAGGATGGTATATCCAAACACAAATCAACCATTAGATGTAAAAAGCTTCTATTACTCCTACCACATCACTTTGTAACAGCAGGATATAACGTCACTCAATTTAAATTTCAAATCATTGAACATATTCCTCCTCCTAGATGAGGATGTGACCGCATCAGTCTCCTAAAATGTAGGGAAGCCTTTTGGATCCACGAATTAAACTCCCTGGCTCAAAAGGCTTAAATAGGGAATATGACCTTCAAGCTTTTATGTGAATGATTATCCATGCTATGATCTGTTTATAGAATTTCTGACTATATCAACATGGTCTCACATGTCTGTTTAAAAATCTTTTTATCTAATTCCATTCTTTTCCTTAAGTGTCCTTTCGTATGATACTGTTTGTCTAATACAATGTTTTTCTCCTCTCTTCCAGAGCCAGACATAGACCTTCACATCCACTTTGGGCATTACTATTCTCCCACTAGTGTCTCCTTCATCATTGCATTAACTCACAACACTTTTGTCTACAGTATTCACATTACCATAGTTACCATGCTGAGTTCCACATCATTTTTGGTGGAACACATCTTTCTGGCGGCTGACATGCAAGCCGCACATGTGATCGACTGCTCCTGTAAGTTCTCCTTCACTATATGCTCCTTACCGCAGAACAGGACCTTACCGCGTCACACGTAATGTCACTTCCGGCTATACGCCAAACTTCTGATTGGCCTAGACCTGCCGCTAATCCCGAAACCTGTCCTTTTAGTGGTACTGCTCCTTAAGACAACTGGTGCACAAAGGAACCAGCGGTGGATAGCACGTTTACGCCGCTGTCACACATCCAGCACTTAGGAATCTTGATATGCTAGAAGTTCGCTGCCTTTCAGCTCTAGCGGTTACTTATGTTTTCGTTTTTCATTCTTACCATCTGTTTTTATGTGGTCTCTCACAGATGATACACTACTGGACCCGGTGTCCATTCTTCCATTTCTTAAAGCAGTGTGATATGGTTTTCTTTTTCTGATTTTCTCACTTACAGATATAGATTTCTAAATAAATTTTGAGTAATTTGAGTGTGAATTACGATCTTTAAGTTTTGACAGTATTACATTTTGTTGTTATTTATGGTTGTATGACTATTAGGAATTTATATGAAATTTTTTTTTTTCAATTAATTCTAGTACATTGATGAAGGTCTTAATTTGCCTGAAACATCTTTTCTCTGCAATTAAAGCCATTTAACCCCTTCATGACCGTGGGATTTTTTGTTTTTCCGTGTTTGTTTTTCGCTCCCCTCCTTCCCAGAGCCATAACTTTTTTATTTTTCCGTCAATTTGGCCATGTGAGGGCTTATTTTTTTGCGGGACGAGTTGTACTTTTGAACGACATCATTGATTTTAGCATGTCGTGTACTAGAAAACGGGAAAAAAATTCCAAGTGCGGTGAAATTGCAAAAAAAGTGCAGTCCCACACTTGTTTTTTGTTTGGCTTTTTTGCTAGGTTCACTAAATGCTTAAAATGGCCTGACATTATGATTCTCCAGGTCAGTACGAGTTCATAGACACCAAACATGACTAGATTATTTTTTACCTATGTGGTGAAAAAAAATTCCTAACTTTGCTAAAAAAAAAAAAAAAAAATTGCGCCATTTTCCGATACCCCTAGCGTCTCCATTTTTCATGATCTGGGGTCGGTTGAGGGCTTATTTTTTGCGTGCCGAGATGACGTTTTTAATGATAGCATTTCGGTGCAGATACGTTCTTTTGATCGCCCGTTATTGCATTTAAATGCAATGTTGCGGTGACCAAAAAAACATAATTCTGGCGTTTCGAATTTTTTTCCCGCTACGTTGTTTAGCGATCAGGTTAATGCTTTTTTTTAGTTGATAGATCGGGCGATTCTGAGCGCGGCGATACCAAATATGCGTAGATTTTATATTTTTTTATTGATTTATTTTGATTGGGGCGAAAGGGGGGTGATTTAAACTTTTATATTTTTTTAACATTTTTTTCAACTTTTTTTTTTTTTTACTTTTGCCATGCTTCAATAGCCTCCATGAGAGGCTAGAAGCAGGCACAACACGATCGCCTCTGCTACATAGCAGCGATCTGCTGATCGCTGCTATGTAGCAGAAATGGAGGTGTGCTGTGAGCGCCGACCACAGGGTGGCGCTCACAGCCACCGGCGATCAGTAACCATAGAGGTCTCAAGGACCTCTATGGTTACAATGGAGACGCATCGCCGACCCCCGATCATGTGACGGGGGTCGGCGATGACGTCATTTCCGGCCGCCCGGCCGGAAGCGGTAGTTAAAGGGACACTGTCACCTGAATTTGGAGGGAACAATCTTCAGCCATGGAGGCGGGGTTTTGGGGTTTTTGATTCACCCTTTCCTTACCCGCTGGCTGCATGCTGGCTGCAATATTGGATTGAAGTTAATTCTCTGTCCTCCATAGTACACGCCTGCGCAAGGCAATCTTGCCTTGTGCAGGCATGTACTACGGAGGACAAAAAATGAACTTCAATCCAATATTGCAGCCAGCATGCAGCCAGCGGGTAAGGAAAGGGTGAATCAAAAACCCCAAAACCCTGTCTCCATGGCTGAAGATAGTTCCCTCCAAATTCAGGTGACAGTGTCCCTTCAAATGCCGCTGTCTGCGTTTGACAGCGGCATTTAACTAGTTCATAGGTGCGGGCAGATCGCGATTCTGCCCGCGCCTATTACGGGCACATGTCAGCTGTTCAAAACAGCTGATATGTCCCGGCTTTGGTGCGGGCTCACCGCGGAGCCCTGCATCAAAGCAGGGGAGCCGACATCGGACGGTATAGTACGTCCGATGTCGGTAAGGGGTTAAAAATGTCTGTATCCGTCTGAGTGCCAAGTTTATCTGATATACTATTAAGGCTTGGGTCCCTACTTAAGCACTTTATTTAAGGTGTATCGCAATTGTGCTATTATACAAGAGTATACAGACATTACAGCACAGGCAGGGAATATTGTTCCTCACAAAAAGAATCAGCTACTATCCCATGCTGTAATATCTGTATACTCATTTGCTTCCTCCCCTGCCCAGGAGCTGTGGTATGATCAGACCATATTCCTGTAAGGTCAGACACAGCCATTACACAGTACACAGCAGGGGCACATTTATAAGATTATCTCAGCACAGGAACACTTTATTTTTTTATTAACACATCCAATTATGGAAATTATTTTTATTCCAAGATCTATTGATTAAAAATCAATACATCTTTGTTTGTGGGTAAACACTTTTCAAGAGCTGTGCAGAATGATTGACAGTTCAGCCCAGCATTATTGTCACGCTACTGGCCCATGCAGTGGCAGCTTTGCCTTTGCAGTATCGAAGAAGTGCAGAGGCACTAAAGGATTCTGCTAGCTTCAAATTAAAGATTTAAAGCTCTATAGCAGGGGTCCTCAACTCCAGGCCTCGAGGGCCGCCAACAGTGCAGGTTTTCAGGATTTCTTTAGTATTGCATCGGTGGTAATGTGATCATCTGCACAGGTGATGATTCCAACCCCTGTGCAATACTAAGGAAATCCTGAAAACCTGCACTATTGGCGGCCCTCGAGGCCTGGAGTTGGGGACCACTGCTCTATAGTATTATTAATTTATGTAGCACCATTAATTCCATGGTGCTGTACATGAGACGGGGTTACATCAAAATACAAATATCACTTACAGTAAACAAACTAACAATTACAGACTGATACAGAGGGGAGAGGACCCTGCCCTTGCGGGCTTACATTCTAAAGGATTGTGGGGAAGGAGACAGTAGGTCGGGGGTTGCGGTAGCTCCGATGGTGTTGAGGTGGTCATTACAGGCTGTAAGCTTCTTAGAAGAGATGGGTTTTCAGGTTCCGTTTGAAGGATCCAAATGTGGTGGATAACTGGACATGTTGGGACACAGAATTCCAGATGATGGGGGATATTCAGGAGAAGTCTTGGAGGCCATTGGGAGAGGATCAAATAAGCGTGGAGGAGAGAAGGAGGTCTTGGGAGGACCAGAGATTACGTGAGGGAAGATATTGAGAGATTAGTTCGGAAATATATGGAGGAGAAAGGTTATGGATGGCTTTGTAAGACAGTGTTAAAGGGATTTGCAAAGAGGGGAAGCAGGAGTGTAGCGAGGAGAGAGATTAATTAAGGACAGACTGGAGGGGTGCGAGAGTGTTAGAGGGTAGGCCACAAAGGAGGATGTTGCAGTAGTCGAGGCGGGAGATGATTAGGGCATGCACAAGCATTTTGGTAGTGAGGGTTGAGGGAAGGACAGATTCTGGAAATATTTTTGAATTGGAGGCGACAGGAGGTGGCGAGAGCTTGGATGTGCGGTTTAAAGGGAACCTGTCACCCCCTCAGGCGTTTGTAACTAAAAGAGCCAGCTTGTGCAGCACTAACACTGCATTCTGACAAGGTGGCTCTTTTAGTTATGCTCCCTGCACACGCTGAAATAAACGCCTATAAAATGTGCCCCTCATACCGTAAAATCGTCCCGGGGTGGGGTGCACAAGTGGTGAGGTGTGATTTGGAGATAAGATGAGCAAGCTGTCCTTCAGTGGATTTTGGAGAGTGAAGTTATGGGGTTAGGGCATTAGTCTGGCATACAAAGGGGTTGTGGAGGTTGGACAACAAAGACTTGCCTTGTTTAGTCTATCTTATTTTTGAAGTGCATGGCAAAGTCCTCAGCAAAGATTAAGGAAGTCTGAGGGGGCAGTGGCGGGCGGAGGAGGGAGTTAAAAGTTTTGAACAACTGTTTGGGGTTGTGGGATAAGGAAGATACAAGGGATGTAACGTAGGCCTGTTTAGCAGAGGTGACAGATGATTTGAATGCGAGTGTTGCTTGTTTGAGTGCAGTGAAATCATCTTGTGAATGCATTTTCTTCCAACGCCGTTCTGCAATTCTGGATACTTGCCGAAGCTTTTTAGTGATGTTACTGTGCCAGGGTTGTCTATTGATTCGTCGCACTCTGCTATGCATGACAGGGTGGCATTGTAGAAACTAGTGGCAGTGTCTGTGTTGTGGAGTGAGGCTATGGAGGACAGTGACTGAATAGTCAGAGAGTGTGCGAGGGTCTAGAAGAGCATTGTTTCTGCGGGGGTGCACATGTTGCTGGACATGGGTGACATGTGGAGGACAGTGATGAGAAAGTGAGTAAATGGTGGTCAGATAGAGGGAGAGGGTGGTGGTGAAGTTAGATAGGGAGCAGAAACGGGTGAAGACCAGGTCTAATGTGTGTACGTCTGTGTGGGTGGCTGAGGAGGACCACTGATTAAGTCCAAAAGACGAAGGAAGGGACAGGAGTTTGGAGGCTGCTGACTGGTGGGTGTCAATGGGGATGTTGAAGTCACCCATGATGATGGTGGGAATGTTAGGAGACAGAAAGTGAAGGAGCCAGGTGGAGAATTGGTCAATAAAGGCAGTGGTCGGGCCCGGAGGTCGGTATATGACGGCCATTTGGAGGCTGGAGGGAGAGTAGATGTAGACAAAGTGGACTTCAAAAGAGGTGGGATTGGGTTAAAGGTACAGTTGGAAGAAAGGGGAAGGCCCACTCCTCCACCATGTCTGTTGCCAGGACAAGGCGTGTGGGTGAAGTGGAGGCCGCCGTAATATAGCGCAACAGGGGAGGCTGTGTCAGAGGGTGTCAGCCATGTTTCGGTAAAAAGCTTGTAAATGTTGCGCTTCTTGTGTAGGAAACTGGCCACTCCAGAGAGTATGTATTGGTGGCTGGTAAGCTAGGCACCGAACAATAATCAATAGAATTCAAAATCTCCTTAATTTTTTAGATAGAATTTTTAATTAGAGGTAAATAATTACAAGAACTTTGTAATTCTACCCATAATCTTTTCATTTGGACAAACCATGCACTTATCACAGGATGATACCGACTCTTGACATCCTTCACCAGCACATTATTTTTCTCGCTTTGGTGGTGCAGAGTACATGATTTTCTGAAGTTCTGTTTATTAAAAAAAACAATTATTTTGCATTGTCATATAAAAAAAATATTTTCTGTAACGGATGAAAAATAATTCAGCAAATCGAGAAGTCCATCGGAAGGAAAATCTAACTCAACTTTTGGCTGCTTCACTCTTTAGTTTTTCTAAAACAACTTCTGGTGAAATAGCGGCTGAGATCTTCACTACTTTCTCCCGACTTTTGCCACCCTGTAATGATATATAGATACAGATAAAAAAAAACTGCTTAATTGCTTAATATTAACAAAGTAAGGGCATTTCTTGTGAAGTTAAGTGTGTGTGTGTGTGTGTGTATATATATGTATATATACATATATTATGTATATATATGTATATATATATATATATATATATATATATATATATATATATATATATATATATATATATATATATATATATATTAGTCCTATATAGTCCATAAGGGATTGAATGTATGCAACATCGCCACTGAAGAAATCTGGAACTTTTTAATGGATGAATAAAAGGTATATTTTCCTCTACCACTGGACTGACCGCTGGAGAAACAAAATTTTTTTTCTATATATATATACCGTATATACTCGAGTATAAGCCGAGATTTTCAGCCCAAATTTTTGGGCTGAAAGTGCCCCCCTCGGCTTATACTCGAGTCACGGTAGCGGTGGGGTCGGCAGGTGAGGGGGTGAGGGCGCTGGGGTATACTTACCTAGTCCCAGCGATCCTCGCGCTGTCCCTGCCGTCCCACGGGCTTCGGCGCTGCAGTTTCTTCCTCTCTTCAGCGGTCACGTGGGACCGCTCATTACAGAAATGAATAAGCGGCTCCACCTCCCATAGGGGCGGAGCCGCTTATTCATTTCTCTAATCAGCGGTGCCGGTGACCGCTGATAGAGAAAGAAGCTGCAGCGCCGAAGACAGGAGGGGACAGCGCGAGGATCGCCAGGACTAGGTGAGTATAGCATATTCACCTGTCCTCGTTCCAGCCGCCGGGCGCCGATCCATCTTCCCGGCCGGCGCCTCCATCTTCCCGGCGTCTCTGCTCTCTGACTGTTCAGGCAGAGGGCGCGATGACGCATACAGTGTGCGCGGCGCCCTCTGCCTGATCAGTCAGAGCAGAGACGCCGGGAAGATGGAGGCGCCGGAACGAGACGCCGGGAGCTGCAATCAAGGGAGGTGAGTATGTGTTTTTTTTTCTTTATTGCGGCAGCGGCGGCACAAATTTATGTGGAACATCTATGGGGCACAGTGAACGGTGCAGAGCACCGTATATGGCACAGCACAGCTATGGGGCACAGTGAACGGTGCAGAGCACCGTATATGGCACAGCACAGCTATGGGGCACAGTGAACGGTGCAGAGCACCGTATATGGAGCACAGCTATGGGGCACAGTGAACGGTGCAGAGCACCGTATATGGCACAGCACAGCTATGTATGGGGCACAGTGAACGGTGCAGAGCACCGTATATGGCACAGCACAGCTATGTATGGGGCACAGTGAACGGTGCAGAGCACCGTATATGGCACAGCTATGGGGCACAGTGAACGGTGCAGAGCACCGTATATGGCACAGCACAGCTATGGGGCACAGTGAACGGTGCAGAGCACCGTATATGGCACAGCTATGGGGCACAGTGAACGGTGCAGAGCACCGTATATGGCACATCTATGGGGCACAATGAACGGTGCAGAGCACCGTATATGGCACAGCTAGGGGGCACAATGAACGGTGCAGAGCACTATATGGTTCACACCTATGGGGAAATATGAACGGTGCAGAGCACTATATGGCACAGCTATGGGGAAATAATGATCTATTTTTATTTTTGAAATTCACCGGTAAATGCTGCATTTCCACCCTAGGCTTATACTCGAGTCAATAGGTTTTCCCAGTTTTTTGTGGCAAAATTAGGGGGGTCGGCTTATACTCGGGTCGGCTTATACTCGAGTATATACGGTATATATATATATATATATATATATATATATATATATATATATATATATATATATATATCTATTGGGAGAACAGTTGGCACAAGAATACTATAAAAGACAGTGGTACAGGCAACATTCAGCTTTAGAATTTTCACAGATAGCGAATAAAGTCACATTACATAATGAACTAGGTAACACATTCATTGTTCTACGCTAACAGGCTCTGAGCATCATGGCCAGCAACTCAAAATAAAACGCAATAGAGCAGTTTTATTAATATGGATTTGCAATTACACATGTAATTAGCCAAGATTAGATGCACCAAACTTATCATAGTGGCTCATTTTGGATAATAAATATAGTGCATTATTAGACACTTTTATATAAATGTTTATGGTGTGTGTGGTGGCTCTTGAAGCAATGACTCCAGTAGCAGTCCACTCTTTGTGAATCTCCACCCAGTTTTTGAAAGGCTTTTCCTTAACAATCCTTTCAAGGCTGTGGTTATCCCAGTTGCTTGAGCACCTTTTCCTACCGGACTTTTTCCTTCCACTTTCCATTAATATGCTTGGATACAGCACTCGGTGAACAGCCAGCTTCTTTAGCAATGACCTGTTGTGGCTTACCCTCCTTGTGGAGTGTGTCAGTGACTGCCTTCTGGACATCTGTCAAGTCAGCAGTCTTCCCCATGATTGTGGAGCCTACTGAAACAGACTAAGGGACCTTTTTAAACACTTAGAAAGCCTTTGTAAGTGTTTTTTGCTAATTATTCTAATCTACTGAGATAATGACTTTTGGGTTTTCATTGGCTGTAAGCCAAAACCATCAACATTAACAGAAATAAACACTTGAAATACATCACTCTGTTTGTAATGACTCTATATAATATATGAGTTTCACCTTCTGTATTGAAGAACTGAATAAATTAACTTTTTGATATCTTAATTTAGTGAGAAGCACCTGTATATACACAGCTCAAAAAAAAAATAAAGGGAATGCTAAAATCCCACATCCTAGATGTCACTGAATGAAATATTCCAGTTGTAAATCTTTATTCATAACATAGTGGAATGTGTTGAGAACAATAAAACCTAAAAATTATGAATGTAAATCACAACTAATATCCCACGGAGGTCTGGAGTTGGAATGATGCTCCAAATCAAAGTGGAAAATGAAGTTACAGGCTGATCGAACTTCAGTGGAAATGCCTCAAGACAAGGAAATAATCCTCAGTAGTGTGTGTGGCCTCCACATGCCTGTATTACATCCCTACAAAGCCTGGGCATGCTCCTGATTAGGCGGCAGATGCTCTCCTGAGGGATCTCCTCCCAGACCTGGACTAAAGCATCCGCCAACTCCTGGACAGTCTGTGGTGCAACGTGATGTTGGTGGACGTGCAAGACATGATATCCCAGATGTGTTCAATCGGATTCAGGTCTGGGGAACGGGCGGGCCAGTCCATAGCTTCAATGCCTTCATCTTGCAGGAACTGCTGACACACTCCAGCCACATGAGGTCTGACATTGTCCTGCATTAGGAGGAACCAAGGGCCAACCGCACCAGCATATGGTCTCACAAGGGGTCTAAGGATCTCATCTCGGTACCTAATGGTAGTCAGGCTACCTCTGGCGAGCACATGGAGGGCTGTGCGGCCCTCCAAAGAAATACCACCCCACACCATTACTGACCCACTGCCAAATCGGTCATGCTGAAGGATGTTGCAGGCAGCAGATCGCTCTCCACGGCGTTTCCAGACTCTGTCACATCTGTCACATGTGCTCAGTGTGAACCTGCTTTCATCTGTGAAGAGCACAGGGCGCCAGTGGCGAATTTGCCAGTCCTGGTGTTCTGTGGCAAATGCCAAGGGCCTTGCACGGTGTTGGGCTGTGAGCACAACCCCCATCTGTGGACGTCGGGCACTAAGACCATCCTCATGGAGTCGGTTTCTAACCGTTTGTGCACACACATGCAAAGTTGTGGCCTGCTGGAGGTCACTTTGCAGGGCTCTGGCAGTGCTCCTATTCTTGCACAAAGGCTGAGGTAGCGGTCCTGCTGCTGGGTTGTTGCCCTCCTACGGCCCCCTCCACGTCTCCTTGTGTACTGGCCTGTCTCATGGTAGCGCCTCCAGCCTCTGGACACTACGTTGACAGACACAGAAAACCTTCTTGCCACAGCTCGCATTCATGTGCCATCCTGGATGAGCTGCACTACCTGAGCCACTTGTGTGGGTTGTAGAGTCCGTCTCATGCTACCACGTGTGAAAGCACAACTAACATTCGAAAGTGACCAAACCATCAACCAAAAAGCATTGGTACTGAGATGTGGTCTGTGGACCCCACCTATAGAACCACTCCTTTATTGAGTGTGTCTTGATAATTGCCAATAATTTCTATCTGTTGTCTATTCCATTTGCACAACAGCATGTGAAATTGATTGTCAAACAGTGTTGCTTCCTAAGTGGACAGTTTGATTTCACAGAAGTTTGATTTACTTGGAGTTATATTCTGTTGTTTAAGTGATCCCTTTATTTTTTTGGAGCAATATACCGTATTTTTTGGATTATAAAACGCACTTTTGTTCCCCCAAATTTTGCGGGAAAGTGGGGGGTGCGTCTTATAATCCGAATCTGTAAGATGTGCTGTGCTGTAGAGGAGGGGGAGCAGCTCTGGAGTGGTCATTAGCCTCATGTAATATTCACTGCACCTGCTGTCCATCACCTCCGTGCTGAAGCTGCCCGAGTTGATTCACAGGGGAGCAGCGAATATTACCTGTGCCTGCATCTCCCTCCCTCCCAACATGGATATGGCCCCCCATCACACATACACACAAACCATATATACTCGTGTATAAGCCGAGATTTTCAGCACATTTTTTGTGCTGAAAACTCCCCTCTTGGCTTATACACGAGTCATTGCCGGCGGGGTAGGGGGAGCAGAAGACATCATACTCACCCTCATGTCATTGCTGCATATCAATCAGTCCCTGCATCTCGGGTGCCAGCATCTTTCTTCCCGTCTTCCTTCCTGTGCTGAGCGGTCATGTGGTACCACTCATTAAAGTAATGAATATGCACGCGTCTCCACTCCCATAGGCGTGGAGCGCATACTCATTACTTTAATTTGCGGTATCACTGACTGCTCAGCACAGGAAGGAAGACATGAACAGAGATGCCAGTGCCCGAGATGCAGGGACCGATATGCCGCACCAGGAGGGTGAATAGGACTGGGGGAGGGTGAGCCATTCAATATTCACCTGTCCTCTGGCCGTGACGTTCAGGTCAGAGGGCGTGATGACGTAGTTAGTGGGTGCCCTCTGCCTCAACAAGTCATTGCAGAGAGCCGGCGACGCTGAGGAGCAGCGGGCAGCGACGAGAGGTAAGTATATCATTTTTTTTTTGGTTAATCACAGCAGCAGCATTATATGGGGCATATTTTAATATGGAGCATCTTATAGGGCCATCATTAACCTTTATGGAGCATTATATGGGGCATATTTTTGTATGGAGCATCTTATGGGGCCCATCATGAACTTTAAAGTAACATTGTAACATAGTTATTAAGGTTGAAGGAAGTCCATCTAGTTCAACCCATAGCCTAACCTAACATGCCCTAACATGCTGATCCATTATGGAGTATTATATGGAGCGTATTTTGTATGGAGCATCTTATGGGTCTCCTGATTCAATATGGATATTCAAAAACATTTAACCTACTGATGTCTCAATTAATTTTACTTCTATTGGTATCTATTTTTATTTTTGAAATTTATCAGTAGGTGCTGCATTTCCCACCCTAGGCTTATATTCGAGTCAATAAGTTTTCCCAATTTTTTTGTGGCAAAATTGGGCGCCTCGGCTTATACTCGAGTATATACTGTCATGATCCTATGGTAGGATTTGAGCAGGAGCCTCGGGGGTTAATGTTGTGGCCTCCCTTTGGACAGGGTAGGGCTTTTTATAGCTGCAGGAGGCTTGCATCCTTGTCAGTTATACTTCTGCCCTCGGCTGAGTTAAGTGACCCTTGTACGCTTGTGTTTGTGCCTGCCTTGTCAGTTTACGTCCCGTTTTGACCTGGCCTGTCCCCCACGTCACACTCGCCTGTTGATTAGGCTCTGTCTGTGGATTATCTGGTTTTCTGACACTGGCTTAGTTTCTGACTTCCCTTTCGGTTGTTCCATCGGCTCTTATGTTACCTGCTCGGTTTCCTGACACCCGCTTGTACCTGGTTACTCTTCTGTTTATACGCTTGTCGGCTCCCCAGTCGGTCACCCCCCGACTGTACCATCGGTGCTCCGCTGATCGCTCCAGGAGCTCCGGCAGCTGGTCCCGCCCCTCCTCCTGCAAATCACGTGCCGCAGGTCCTGCACGCCTGCGACCATGCCGTTCTGTGTCTGCTGGTGCTGTCAACCTGTCCCGTTCCGCGTAGTACAGGACTCCTGTCCGGACCTAGACAAGTCTGTCACAAGGTTCCTGACATTATAACTGACCGTAACAGTAGCCTTCTGTGGTTAGGGTGTAGTATTGACTCGATGCACACCCTGTCTGAGCAGGTGAAGCATCTGTCTCAGATGCTGCAGAAACTAAACCAAAAGCAGCAAGCCCTGGTCCAGTCCCAACAGCAGGTGACGGACACAGTTCAGGGGGCTCTGTCCTCGGGAATTTAGGGGGCGGGGGCTAGAGAAGTTGCTCTGGTCCCTCCCGAACCCCCTGTTAAGTTACCTGATACGTTTTCCAGTAATAAAAAAGAGTTTATAGAGTTTTTAAGGAGGGCTGCAAGCTCTTCTTCTCTTTAAAGATTGACCCCTAAACAAGCTCGTTGGTTGCTTTTTCTATCCCGGTTTCAGTTTGCTATTACTTTTCGTCCTGGTTCTAAAAACGTTAAAGTCGATGCCTTGTCCCGATGTTTTGAGCCTGTGTCTCCCCCCAAGCCGCCATTCTCCATTCTTCGCCTCGGGGTGGTGGTAGCGGGGATCTCGTCTGAATTGGAACGAGAGATTGTACGACTCTCTACCTTTGGCTGAATTCGCCTTTAACAACTGTGTATGTCAGTCTACTAGTATGTCCCAATTTCTGGCCAATTATGGCTTTAATCCTCATTTTGGGGAACTCTCACGATTGGATTCCGGTTGTCCCGGGGCGGAGGGATCTGTTCAGGGGTTAAGGGATCTGTGGGCTGAGGTACGGCATAATATTTCCAGGGCTCAAGGGAAGTATAAGTTGTTCGCGGATAGTCAGTGAAAAGAGGGAGACACAAAAGCGCAAACGTTACACAAAGTTGCCCACCAAGAGAACTACTCACCTGGTGAGATTGAAGGAAGGACATATATTAATGGCGGCTGCTGCAGATCCACAGGTCAGTGCAGGACCTGATTGAAGCACACACTTAGATAGGAGAAAAAAAGGATCATCCCCGCGCTGCCGCAAGAAGAATTTCAAAAATTGTAGAGGTTTTCAACGTGGTTTATTCTACGCGTTTCAGGGTTCAGGTGACCCCTTCATCAGGACATACCACAAATATTGTACAAGAGTCATAGGTATACAGGGTTTAAGTACATGGCAGCATTTGGAAGCGACGCCCAATGGATTAGATAACACCCAGTGTCAGAGTTCAGGCTCATCAGGAAATTCGCATAACAAGATTAACAATCATCAGAGAAATACAAATTGATATTTTACACATTTAGCCTTATTTTTGTTTATAGGATAACAAAAATTGAAAAGAGAAAAAAAAGCACGGTCTCACAGAGTGGAACCGAACTCACATCGGAAAAAATAAAACATTCAGAGGTGAAGGCATTTACTTTGAGCTACTGAGCTGGAGGATAGACTCTTGGAGATCACAGGTTGCCAGTGTTGAACCATAGTTAAAATACTTTTTTTATTAATAAATATTAAAATAATTTTTTATGTTAAAAGTGGAAATTTGTTTGTCAAATTATTTGGGAGTATGTCATACCACAACAAGAAATAATTAAGAAACGGGGAGTTAAAATGCTGGAGCATACACCAAATGAGGATCACTTCACTAAAAGTGAGAGAAAATGGGCACATCTGATTAATTCATGGAGAGTCCAGAGGACAAATGCTCCCCCAGTAATATGGAACAAAGCTGACGGGTTCGAGTGCCAGCTAGAGCACAAAAAAAAGGGGGTTCGGCTCCCAGAAAGGCACAGAAACTTAATAATTGGACAAAGAATAAGCACATAAACATAGTATACAAATATAAGCAGAATCTTACAGCCATTAAAACTTAGTATTAAAATCATTAAGGTAATTTTTAGTTCTACAAATATGTTAATAAAAAATATATAAATAGATATAAAAATATATAAATAGATATAAAAAATATAAATACATACACATATTTATATATATGCATACATATGAAAAAATAGTCAGCCCACATACATTAAAAGCCTGCAAAAATCAGATAGAAACTTCAGTAATTTCATTAAGACCATGAGGTTTCAGGCTGCCTAGCTTGTAAATCCAATAAACCTCTTTTCTGTTCAGTTTCATGACTCTATTAGGGACATGTGCTGGGATGTGATCAATAGGACTAATTTTTATGGCTTTAAAATCTTTATTATGTACCAAGGTATAGTGCCTAGAAAGGCCATGGGTAAGGAGACCATTTTTTATATTATATCGATGCGAATTAAGTCGGAGGTGTAATGCTTGTGTAGTTCTCCCGACATATTGTTTTCCGCAGGGGCATTCAATAACATAAATCACAAAATCGGAGTTGCAGTTCAAGAAAAAGGGGACCATAAAACTCTCTTTGGTAGTGAAAGAAGTAATATTCTTAGTTCTGTGATTAATACTGAGGCAGCAAAGGCAATTCTTGGTACCGCATTTAAATATGCCCTTATTTGTAACCTCATTAGTATTAATATTTTTTTTCAGGCGACTAGGGGCTATTAGGTCCCTGATAGTGGGAGCCCTTCGGAATGTGATAGAGGGATTCCTTGGAAGTAATTTATTCAATATAGGGTCGTTCAGTAAAATATGCTAATTTTTTTGAAGGAGATCACGAATCTTTTTGTGCTCATCAGAATATTGTGTAATAAAATTCAATGCATGCTTGTCCATAACAGGGTTTTTTTCTTTATGTACAAGTAATGAGAGCTGGTCTAATTTTGCCGAGTTTTTGAAGGCAATATAAGAAGGATATTTTTGGACAGCAAATTTATTCTTCAGTAAATTAGATTGTTCCTTAAAATCATCAGCAGTGGTACAGTTTTTTCTAATCCGGCGAAACTGGTTATTAGGGATGTTTTTGAGCCATTTCTTGTAATGCAAACTGCTAAAATGAATGTACCTTTCTGTGCCTTTCTAGAAGCCGAACCCCCTTTTTTTTTTTGTGCTCTAGCTGGCACTCGAACCCGTCAGCTTTGTTCCATATTACTGGGGGAGCATTTGTCCTCTGGACTCTCCATGAATTAAAGGGAACCTGTCACCCTGAAAATCACGGGTGAGGTAAGCCCACCGGCATCAGGGGCTTATCTGCAGCATTCTGTAATGCTGTAGATAATCCCCCGATGTTACCTGAAAGAGGAGAAAAAGACGTTATATTATACTCACCCAGGGGCGGTCCCGCTGCTGGTCAGGTCGGATGGGCGTCTCTGGTCCGCTGCGGCGCCTCCCATCTTCATTACAAGACGTCCTCTTCTGATCTTCAGCCACGGCTCCGGCGCAGGCGTACTTTGCTCTGCCCTGTTGAGGGCAGACAAAGTACTGCAGTGTGCAGGCGCCGGGCCTCTGACCTTTCCGGCGCCTGCGCACTGCAGTACTATCCTCTGCCCTCAAGAGGGCAGAGCAAAGTACACCTGCGCCGAAGCCGTGGCTGAAGATCAGAAGAGGACGTCTTGTAATGAAGATGGGAGGCGCCGCAGCGGACCAGAGACGCCCATCCGACCTGACCAGCAGCGGGACCACCCCTGGGTGAGTATAATATAACGTCTTTTTCTCCTTTTTCAGGTAACATCGGGGGCTTATCTACAGCATTACAGAATGCTGCAGATAAGCCCCTGATGCCGGTGGGCTTACCTCACCCGCGATTTTCGGGGTGACAGGTTCCCTTTAATCAGATGTGCCCATTTTCTCTCACTTTTAGTGAAGTGATCCTCATTTGGTGTATGCTCCAGCATTTTAACTCCCCGTTTCTTAATTATTTCTTGTTGTGGTATGACATACTCCCAAATAATTTGACAAACAAATTTCCACTTTTAACATAAAAAATTATTTTAATATTTATTAATAAAAAAAGTATTTTAACTATGGTTCAACACTGGCAACCTGTGCTCTCCAAGAGTCTATCCTCCAGCTCAGTAGCTCAAAGTAAATATATATAGAGAAAAGTTCGTAGCGAGCTCACCAGTAATCACCGCAGGTGCACGGAACTCCGCTGCAGGTAAACTTGACGATCATCAGGGAAACAAAGAAATTGAGTTCCAGCTCCTAAAACAATGCATTAATTAAATCCAAGCATAAAATCCAAATGTCCATGGTGTACAGACTTAATGCATTGTTTTAGGAGCTGGAACTCAATTTCTTTGTTTCCCTGAAGCTCAAAGTAAATGCCTTCACCTCTGAATGTTTTATTTTTTCCAATGTGAGTTCGGTTCCGCTCTGTGAGACCGTGCTTTTTTTTTTTTTTCTTTTCGCTCTTTTCAATTTTTGTTATCCTATAAACAAAAATAAGGCTAAATGTGTAAAATATCAATTTGTATTTCTCTGATGATTGTTAATCTTGTTATGTGAATTTCCTGATGAGCCTGAACTCTGACACTGGGTGTTATCTAATCCATTGGACGTCGCTTCCAAATGCTGCCATGTACTTAAACCCTGTATACCTATGACTCTTGTACAATATTTGTGGTATGTCCTGATGAAGGGGTCATCTGAATCCTGAAACGCGTAGAATAAACCACGTTGAAAACCTCTACAATTTTTGAAATTCTTCTTGCGGCAGCGCGGGGATGATCCTTTTTTTCTCCTATCTAAGTGTGTTGTTCGCGGATAGAAAGAGAGCTCCGGGTCACATGTTTCAGGTTGGAGAGAAGGTTTGGCTTTCCACACGGAATATCAACCTGAACGTTCTGTCTGCCAAATTAGGCCCTATTGATTGTGAAAATAGTCGATCCGGTAGCCTATAGATTGCGTCTTCCAGCCTCACTTAAATTGTCTAATGTGTTCCATAAATCTCTTTTAAAACCATTAGGGTCAGTCAAGGAAGGTTCTGGGTCGACACCCCCTCCGGTGTTGGTGGAAGGTCACAGGGAATATGAGGTTGGGCACATTGTGAATTCTTGGCTGGTGCGCCGCTCTTTGAAGTATCTGGTGCACTGGTGTGGGCCAGAGGATCGCTCGTGGGTTCCTGCTCACTTGGTGCATGCTGACCATCTGGTTCGAGCATTTCATGGCAAACATCCGGGGAGGCCTGGGGGTCCAGTGCCCCCCCCCCGAGAGGGGGGTACTGTCATGATCCTATGGTAGGATTTGAGCAGGAGCCTCGGGGGTTAATGTTGTGGCCTCCCTTTGAACAGGGGAGGGCTTTTTATATCCGCGGGAGGCTTGCATCCTTGTCAGCAATACTTCTGCCCTCGGCTGAGTTAAGTGACCCCTGTACACTTGTGTATTTGTGCCTTGTTCCCCAACTCTGAGGACTGTTTTTTCCAGCAGGACAATGCGCCATGCCACGCAGCTAGATGTGGATGTAGGACCACCACATCGAATCCCTGTCATGGCCAACCCAATTTCCAGACCTGAACCCCATTGAAAACCCCTGGAATGTAATCAAGAGGAAAATGGATAGTCACAATCCGTCAAATAAAGAAGAACTGCTTTAATGTTTGTACCAGGAGTGGCATAAGGTCACTCAAAAGCAGTGTGAAAGACTGGTGAAAAGCATGCCAAGACGTATGAAAGCTGTGATTAAAAATCATGGTTATTCAATAAAATATTGATTTCTGAATTCTTTCTGAATTAAAACATTAGTATTGTTGTTTAGAAATGAACTAATTTTTTTTTTTTTGCATTACTTGAGGTCTGCAAGCAATTAATTTTTTTGTTATTTTGACCATTTCTCATTTTCAGAAAATAAATACAACATTTATTGCTTGGAACTTCGGAGACTTGTCTACTGACTATCTTGTCAGTAGTTTATAGAATAAAAAAACAATTTACATTTTACTCAAAAATATACATAGAGAGAGAAAAATCAGACAAACTGAAAATTTTGCAGTGCGCTCTTCATATTTGCCAGAGCTGCATGTGTATATATATATATATATATATATATATATATATATATATATATATATATATATATATATACATACACACACACACAATATTTTTTTCAGATTTTTAACACAAATGTTGCTCCCATTTGTCACTGCATTTGTTATTCTCCTAAGGGGACTTTAATCTGCAATCATCCAATCACTTGTAACATATACAGCAATGTATGTATAAAAAAAATTACAGTCTCCTATAGGCAGCAGCTAGAAGCTGTCAGTCAGAAGATAACATATATAACATATATATAACATAACTGTACGACTCATATTGGTAAATGGTTAACAAAAATACAAAACACTTACGGTACCTTATCCAAATTTACTTCACTTTTCTTTATTTCCAGGACCTTTGACAGATAGCGGCATAATTCAGCATTTGCTTCTCCATCAGATGGAGGAGCCGCAATAGCAACTCCAACAGCCTCTGTTGTCACATCTATAGTACAGATATAACATGGTCAATGAATCAACAGAGTATGCAGATTTTATCTGTGAATGCAAATGAGCATGACGTATTCAATTGGTATTCTCAACTTTGAAAGTTGTGGATAGGAGATAACTTTCCGAACCCTGTGGGTCCGACCGTCGGGAGCCCCATCAATCTCGAGAATAGTACGGCTTCATTCATCCTAATGGGAATGCCAAAGATCAGCTGAGCTCGGCAATCTCCAGTGCTCTCATTAAGAGTGAAAAGCGCAGCAGTACGCTTGATTGACCACTGATCCATTCAGCCACAGTTATTCAGAGCCTCCGTTCTCAGGATAGTCA
The DNA here is from genome assembly GCF_032444005.1 of Ranitomeya imitator. NCBI lineage: Eukaryota > Metazoa > Chordata > Amphibia > Anura > Dendrobatidae > Ranitomeya > Ranitomeya imitator. Next base: position 512,899,329 of record NC_091285.1, read on the forward strand.
GGGGGCCACAGCAGTCAGACTCCAGCAATTGGAAACATATCCTCTATACCATTGCATATGAGATAACTTTCAAACCTGAGAACACCCCTTTTAGAATAGGGTGATAGGAAATATTAGCCTGAAGTTTCTAGTTCTACATAAGATTATGGCTTATAATATTTATTGATGAATCTTCCAACCTAACAAATTAGGGAAAACTCACCAAAATTATGAAAATATATAAGCATCTTAAACCAGACATAGGTGTTTTATTAGGACAATTACACCTAGTTGTTTGCTGGTGCTAGAGACAGCCCTCACCAGTAAGTTGTTTTTAACAAGACACCAACAAAAATAACAAAAATGGTGCAAATAATTTAATTCTCTGATCTAAAAGAAAAACTCTTCCAAAATGTGCACCTAGTCTCACCTGGCTTTCTGTGACTTTGGCTCATTTTACCACTCAGCTGACATGTATGGTCCAAGTACCAGGAATCTGCATGCTACTTCTTTTAACGACATAATGCTTTCCAAACTCTGAAGCAGTTAATAGTAAATGATCAGGGTTTTTCAATCAATGTGGATGGGGGGACGTGTTAAATAATGAAGGATCTGTGATTGCCAGGATAGAAGTTCTCTGTATGTGCATAGTTAGTCTGGTACATATCATTACTACTGATGAGCGAGTATGCTCGTTACTCGAGTTTCTCTGAGCATGCTCGGGTGGCCTCCGAGTATTTCGGCATGCTCGGAGATTTAGTTTGTGTCGACGCAGCTACATGATTTGCGGCTGCTAGACAGCTTGAATACATGTGGGGTTGCCTGTTTGTTTATTAGGGAATCCCCACATGTAATCAGCCGTAAATCATGCAGCTGAGGCGACGAAAGCTAAATCTCCGAGCACGCCAAAATACTCGGAGGCCACCCGAGCATGCTCGGAGAAACTCGAGTAACGAGCATACTCGCTCATCACTAATCATTACGTTTTTTAATCAGTAGTCTGCTTCTGTTGCTTCAAAATCTTCGGTTTTCTAGGGAAGGATGTTGAGGTTTTGCTTGACATTTCCGTTGATTTTCAAATTCTTGTGTTTTTTTTCTTCCCCATTGAGAATCTAAGGTCATACATTTGTCCAGTTGCTAATTTAGCAAATGAGCAATAAATTGACATCTTTTTTTTTTTTTAACCATATTAGTGTTTGGCTGTGACCTATAACAGAGGTGTTTTAAAAAAAAAAAAGTAGTGACAAAAAACTAGACATGCACATTTTTACGTTATTGTGCATGGAGTTCTGTTACTGTGGGGGTTCTGCAACACTTTCAGGTGAATTCCAGGTGGAATCCACATGAAAAAGATGTTGTTTGCATATATTCTTAGGCTGTGTGCACGTGTTCAGGATTGTTCGTGTTTTTTTTTTTTTTCGCAATAAAAACGCATATATTAGGCACCCTATTATTAGAATGCAATTGACAATTTTTGTGCACATGTTGCGCTTTTTTCCGCGGCGGAATCGGATTCCAGAAAAAAACGCAGCATGTTCATTCCTGTGCGGAATCGCGGTGATTCCGCACACATAGGAATGCATTGATCCGCTTACTTTCCGCATGTGGCTATGCCCACCATGCGGGAAGTAAGCGGATCATGTGCGGTTGGTACCCAGGGTGGAGGAGAGGAGACTCTCCTCCAGGCCCTGGGAACCATATAATTGTTAAAAAAAGAATTAAAATACAAAATCATGATATTCTCACCTTCCGGCATCCCCGGCAGTCTTCCTGCTCCTCGAGATGCTTCCGTTCCCAATAATGCATTGCGAAAATGACCTGTGATGACGTGCGTACGCCATTTGAGGTAATTGCCGCAATGCATTATTGGGACCGGAGCATCGCGAGGAGCGGGAAGACTGCCAGGGATGCCGGAAAGTGAGAATATCATGATTTTTTATTTTTTTAATTATTTTTAACGTTCTATCTTTTTACTATTGATGCTGCATAGGCAGCATCAATAGTAAAAAGTTGGTCACACTTGTTAAACACTATATTGACAAGAGTGACCAATCTGTCAGTTTTCCAAGCGATGCTACAGATCGCTAGGAAAACGCTAGCATTCTGCAAGCTAAAAACGTTTGCAAAACACTAGTGTTTAGCGGGAATACGCATGCCAATTCCACATATGATATACCCGCGGCTGGAGTTGCGGAATTGCCGCGGAAATTTCCGCGGCAATTCTGCAACGTGTGCACTTAGCCGTAGGGTATTTTCTGTCTTGAAAATCCACTGTGTAACACAGAAGCAACATAAAAGGCTCATTTCATGAAAACTTTCATAAAGGAAAGGATTTTCAAAGTAATTACACTATTGGATCTAGTGGATCTGGCGACAAACGTGCTTTATAGTGATTCTTTACACCGGTGGCTTCCATCAGCAAAGACGTGTCCATGCTACAACCAAGCACCACATCCCTAGAACACTGGATAACTTAGAATCATTTTGGTAATTAGTAAGTTTCCAGTTTCACTAAAGCCACGCTACCATGTATGCCAACTGTGGCCTAATCCAGAAAGCATTATCAAGTATCAGAAACGTAAGGCATTACCTGTTACAGCATTCAGTTTAGAGCCTGGTTTGGCATGTACAAATATTAAAACAAAGCCACTTTTGTCTACTACCACTGGACCAGTAGGATGGGCGATCTGTGCCGATTCCTTCTTCTGACCTTTTCTCTGTAAGGTACAATTACATCAGTGTGAGGAACTTCAGTCTTACAGATACAATAGAAAATAACCAGAGGGCCGACATGTAAGAACAGTGTATGGGCCCCTTATATGCTAATCGTTCATCACAGAGCACCCCCATCACTTTACCAGTAATTGCAAGACATAAAATTCACTTGGCCTTATTCAGCTGATCAATAATGAAGTGCAGGACGCACAAACATGCACCCCAATATCTCTACCCCCCCCCCCCCCAAATGATCAAAATAATCCCGCTCTCTAAACACAGGAGAGACGAGGGAGCCTTGAGACACACAGATCTGACCAATATTATTCAAATTTATATGTATGACAAATGATAGGATAGAAATATCCCCAAAGCTGATCTGAGGTGTGTAAAAGGTTGGGGCTTCATGTGGCGGCCAGATCGGGGCTTGATTGTAACGCAGCTGACTAGACGGTCATAGCAGATTTCCACTGAATCATTACAAACTGTGAACTGCTTGATAAATGTTAATGTTCTGCAAAAGCAGCGCCATGCTGAATGTGAGGTTTAATGCCAGCTCCAATCTGTCCGCCAATCACAATGACTGCAGCATGTAATCAGCATATACAGAGCCACTGGGCATCTTCATTATGGGAAACAGAAAGGCTTTATTTTAGGACGATCGTAACAGATGAGGGATATAAAATAGCTGTGAATATAAATGGCCAACTCAGACCAACTTCATCATTTGTAATTGCCGACAGCTGCTACTGCGCAGGTGCCTGTGGCGCCATCTTGGAAAAGGCATTTTTTTTAATGAATATACTTGAATATCATCAAATAAAACAATTTAATGCACAGTACTCATGCGATCAGGCTGCAGAACAGGGGCCCCGCCGATGCCTGACTGCTGCAGGTGATTTTTTTTTCACAATATATATAACTAGCTATTGAACCCATTCTACGCCCGGGTGGCGAGCATTTATATTGGTATATGGTCTCCATCCTGGTATGTGCTGCTCCATCCTGCGTCCCCATCCTGTCATGAGCTGCTCCATCCTGCATCCCCATCCTGACATGTGCTGCACCCATCCTGCACCCCCATTCTGACATGTGCTGCTCCATCCTGCGTCCCCATCCTGTCATGTGCTGCTCCATCCTGCGCCCCCATTCTGTCATGTGCTGCTCCATCCTGCGCCCCCATCCTGTCATGTGCTGCTCCCATCCTGCGCCCCCGTTCTGTCATGTGCTACTCCCATCCTGCGCCCCCGTTCTGTCATGTGCTGCTCCCATCCTGCGCCTCCATTCTGTCATTTGCTGCTCCCATCCTGTCATGTGCTGCTCCCATCCTGCGCCCCCGTTCTGTCATGTGCTGCTCCCATCCTGCGCCCCCGTTCTGTCATGTGCTGCTGCCATCCTGCGCCCGTTCTGTCATGTGCTGCTCCCATCCTGCGCCCGTTCGGTCATGTGCTGCTGCCATCCTGCGCCCGTTCTGTCATGTGCTGCTGCCATCCTGCGCCCGTTCTGTCATGTGCTGCTCCCATCCTGCGCCCGTTCTGTCATGTGCTGCTGCCATCCTGCGCCCGTTCTGTCATGTGCTGCTCCCATCCTGCGCCCGTTCTGTCATGTGCTGCTCCCATCCTGCGCCCGTTCTGTCATGTACTGCATCCATCCTGCGCCCGTTCTGTCATGTGCTGCTGCCATCCTGCGCCCGTTCTGTCATGTGCTGCTGCCATCCTGCGCCCGTTCTGTCATGTGCTGCTGCCATCCTGGGCCTGTTCTGTCATGTGCTGCTGCCATCCTGCGCCCGTTCTGTCATGTGCTGCTGCCATCCTGCGCCCGTTCTGTCATGTGCTGCTGCCATCCTGCACCCCCGTTCTGTCATGTGCTGCTGCCATCCTGCGCCCGTTCTGTCATGTGCTGCTGCCATCTTGGGCCCGTTCTGTCATGTGCTGCTGCCATCCTGCGCCCGTTCTGTCATGTGCTGCTGCCATCCTGCGCCCGTTCTGTCATGTGCTGCTGCCATCCTGCACCCCCGTTCTGTCATGTGCTGCTGCCATCCTGCACCCCCGTTCTGTCATGTGCTGCTGCCATCCTGCGCCCGTTCTGTCATGTGCTGCTGCCATCCTGGGCCCGTTCTGTCATGTGCTGCTGCCATCCTGCACCCTTTCTGTCATGTGCTGCTCCCATCCTGCGCCACCATTGTATGATATGCCCCCCATAAGACGCTCCAGTGTGTATGCCCCCGTATGCTGCTGTCATATAAAAAAATAAAAAAAATACCATACTCACCTATCGTCCGGCTCCACTGCAGGTGTGTCTTCAAGAAAATGGCGCCGGAAAGCGCGGACTGCGCAGGCGCCGATTCCGGCAGCAGGAATCGGCGCCTGCGCAGTCTGCGCTTTCCGGCGCCATTTTCTTGAAGACACACCTGCAGAGGAGCCGGAGTGTATCTTCAAGAAAATGGCGCCGGAAAGCGCGGACTGCGCAGGCGCCGATTCCGGCAGCAGGAATCGGCGCCTGCGCAGTCCGCGCTTTCCGGCGCCATTTTCTTGAAGACACACTCCGGCTCCTCTGCCTGTGACTGGTAAGTCAGAGGGCGGCGCCGGCGCGCATTAAGCGCGTCATCGCGCCCTCTGAACTGTCACAGCAGAGGAGCCGGGAGACGGAGCCGCACGCAGCGCTGGAACGGGGAAAGGTGAATATACTTACCCTCCTGGCGGTCCCTGACTCTCCGGTGGAGATCGCGGTATGCGTTCAGTGTTTACGCATACTGCGATCTCCTGGGAGCGTCACTCTGTGGGGGCCAGACTGCGCCGGAGCTTGCGCCTGCGCAGTCTATAAAGGCTTCGGACAGAGTGACGCTCCCAGCGTTATATTATAGATATTCTTTACGTACACTAGTGGGCAGAGCAGTGAGAGATCAGTGATCTGTCAGAAGCCATACTGGTGAATCCCTAGGCAGAGCACCACATGAAGACCCCTCACAGGCCGCCCTGGAGTACGAACATATCATTAACTCAAAACTAAAAATAATGATTACACAACAACCACAAGATGGATTTAATCAACCAAGGTATCATTGTAATCAGAATAATGGCGCCGACCTGACACTGTCTGTAGGTTACTGTGCACAATCCTGCTGACAGGTTCCCTTTAAGAAAAACAAAATTAAAGGGCCACTGTCACCCCCTCCAGCCGTTATAAACTAAAAGAGCCACCTTGTGCAGCAGTAATGCTGCATTCTAACAAGGTGGCTCTTTTAGTTTTTGGTTCACGTATTCCCAAAATAAAGCATTTTCAAACTTATCCAAAATACCTGTCTTTATCCAGGGAGGCAGGTCCTCACCCCCCTGCTTGAACCGCCACTCAAATCTTCAGGGGCTCTGGGCGCCGCCCCCTCCGCTGTTTTCGCATGAATTCTGGTGCCTGCGCTGTGTTGTACTGTCTCGTGCAGGCGCAGTAAGCTCTGGCCATCTGACGTCCCAACCAGGCTGGCAGACTGCGCCTGTGCGGCCTCCCACCTTGGGAATCCCAGCCCCGCACTGTGTTATGCATTATGCACAGTGCGGGGCTGGGATTCATAGGCAGGACGGCCACACAGGCGCAGTCTGCAAGCCTGGCTGTGATGTCAGACGGCCAGAGCTCTTTGCGCCTGCCCCACACAGTAGTACACAGCGCAGGCGCCGGATTTCAAGCGAAAACAGCGTGAAGGGGGCGGCGCCCGGAGCCTTTGAATATTTGAGTGACGGCAGAGTGGTGGTTCAAGCAGGGGGGTGAGGACCTGGCTCGCTGGATAAAGACAGGTATTTTGGATAAGTTTGAAAACGCTTTATTTTGGGAATACATGAACCAAAAACTAAGAGCCACCTTGTTAGAATGCAGCATTCTTGCTGCACAAGGTGGCTCTTTTAGCTTATAACGGTTGGAGGGGGTGACAGTGGCCCTTTAAGACTTGGAGTGGCCTAGTCAAAGTCCTGACCGTAACTCAGTTGAGATGCTGTGGCATGACCTTAAAAATGCAGTTCAAGATCGTAAACCCTCCAATGTGGCTGAATTAAAACAATTCTGCAAAGATGAGTGGCGCAAAATTCCTCCAGTGCGTTGTAAAAGACTCATTGCCAGTTATCGCCAATGCTTGATTGCAGTTGTTGCTGCTAAGGGTGGCCCAACTAGTTATCGGGCTTAGGGGGCAATCACTTTTTCACACAGGGTCTTGTAGGTTTGAATTTATATTTCCCTTAATTATAAAGACCTTTATTTAAAAACTGAACTTTGTGATTACTTGTGTTATCTTTGTCTAATATTTAAATTTGTTTGCTGATCTGAAACATTTAAGTGTGACAAACATGCAAAAGAATAGGAAATCAGGAAGGGGGCAAACAGTTTGTCACATAACTGTATATGGCTTGAATCGTGCAGCCATGGTTTGAAACACCTGGTGCCCATGGATCAGGCACTCTGTCAGGCCTGTCCCACACGTCCAGATAATTCTGATACCGGAAAAATCGGTACCGGAATTATCCGTGTCCGTGTGCTCACGTGGCACATCAGTGTGGCACACGTGGGGCATTCGTGTGCCGCCTGAGGACCACATGGACCGTGCAGGAGAGACAGTGCTACACTAAGCGCTGACCCCCCTGCGTGGTGCTGAAGCCAGCATTCCTCTCTTCTCCCCCACAGGAGAGAAGAGATGAAAGATCAAGTTTTTGTTATTTTTTGCTAAAAATAAAGTTTGCTGGTGAGCTCCCGCCTCCCATCCCCCGTGCACCGCCCGGCCCCTTGCATAGAAATACTCACCTAGCTCCCGCGATGTCTCCTCTCTCCTCTCAGCGCTGGCAGCTTCTCCTGTATGAGCGGTCACGTGGTGCCGCTTATTACAGTGATGAATATGCGGCTCCACCCCTATGGGAGGTGGAGCCGCATATTCATCACTGTAATGTGCGGCACCACGTGACCGCTCATACAGGAAGAGCTGCGACGCTGAGAGGATGGAAGCATCGAGGGAGCTGGGTAAGTATTTTAATGCCAGCGGGCGGGCGCACAGGGGGTGGGAGGGGGGAGATTACTGGGAACTTTATTTTAAAAAAAAAAAAAAAAAATGATTTTTCATTCCTTCTCTCCAGCGAACGCTGCTGGAGAGAAGAAATTAATGGGGCTTCAGCACCACAAGCTGGGGGGACAGCGCTTACAGTAGCGCTGTCTCCTGCACGGCACACGGACTGCACACGGACAGCATCCGTGTGCGGTACGTGTTTTACATGGACCCATTGACTTTAATGGGTCCGTGTGATCCGTGCGTTCCCACAAACACTGACATGTCTCCAAGTTTTCCAAACGGACACACGGTCCGTGAAAACACGCTGACATGTGCAGAGACACATTGATTTTAATCTGTCTACGTGAGTCAGTGTCTCCGGTACGTGAGGAAACTGTCACCTCACGTACCGGAGCCACTGACGTGTGAAACCGGCCTTAGCTGTCAGGACTCGTTTAATTCTAGTATGGAAACAGTTCAACATACAGTTGTGGCCAAAAGTATTGACACCCTGCAATTCTGTCAGATAATACTCAGTTTCTTCCTGAAAATAATTGCAAACACAAATTCTTTGTTATTATTATCTTCATTTAATTTGTCTTAAATGAAAAAACCCAAAAAGAATTGTCCTAAAGCCATATTGGATATAATTCCACACCAAACATAAAAAAGGGGGTGGACAAAAGTATTGGCACTGTTCGAAAAATCTTGTGATGCTTCTCTAATTTGTGTAATTAACAGCACCTGTAACTTACCTGTGGCACCTAACAGGTGTTGGTAATAACTAAATCACACTTGCAGCCAGTTGACATGGATTAAAGTTGACTCAACCTCTGTCCTGTGTCCTTGTGTGTACCACATTGAGCATGGAGAAAAGAAAGAAGACCAAAGAACTGTCTGAGGACTTGAGAAACCAAATTGTGAGGAAGCATGAGCAATCTCAAGGCTACAAGTCCATCTCCAAAGACCTGAATGTTCCTGTGTCTACCGTGCACAGTGTCATCAAGAAGTTTACAGCCCATGGAACTGTGGCTAACCTCCCTAGATGTGGACGGAAAAGAAAAATTGACAAGAGATTTCAACGCAAGATTGTGCGGATGTTGGATAAAGAACCTCGACCAACATACAAACAAGTTCAATCTGCCCTGCAGTCCGAGGGTACAACAGTGTCAACCCGTATTATCCATCGGCATCTGAATGAAAAGGGACTGTATGGTAGGAGACACAGGAAGACCTCACTTCTTACCCCGAAACTTAAAAAAGCCAGGCTGGAGTTTGCCAAAACTTACCTGAAAAGGCCTAAAATGTTTTGGAAGAATGTTCTCTGGTCAGATGAGACAAAAGTTGAGCTTTTTGGGCAAAGGCATCAGCATAGAGTTTACAGGAGAAAAAATGAAGCATTCAAAGAAAAGAACACGGTGCCTAAAGTCAAACATGGTGGAGGTTCCCTGATGTTTTGGGGTTGCTTTGCTGCCTCTGGCACTGGACTGCTTGACCGTGTGCATGGCATTATGAAGTCTGAAGACTACCAACAAATTTTGCAGCATAATGTAGGGCCCAGTGTGAGAAAGCTGGGTCTCCCTCAGAGGTCGTGGGTCTTCCAGCAGGACGATGACCCAAAAGACACTTCAGAAAGCTGTAGAAAATGGTTTGAGAGAAAGCACTGGAGACTTCTAAGGTGGCCAGCAATGAGTCCAGACCTGAATCTCATAGAACACCTGTGGAAAGATCTAAAAATGGCAGTTTGGAGAAGGCACCCTTCAAATATCAGGGACCTGGAGCAGTTTGCCAAAGAAGAATGGTCTAAAATTCCAGCAGAGCATTGTAAGAAACTCATTGATGGTTACCGGAAGTGGTTGGTCGCAGTTATTTTGGCTAAAGGTTGTTCAACCAAGTATTAGGCTGAGGGTGCCAATACTTTTGTCTGACCCATTTTTGGAGTTTTGTGTGAAATGATCAATGTTTTGCTTTTTGCTTCATGCTCTTTTGTGTTTTTTCATTTAAGACAAACTAAATGAAGATAATAATACCAAAGAATTTGTGTTTGCAATCATTTTCAGAAAGAAAATGAGTATTATCTGAAAGAATTGCAGGGGTGTGAATACTTTTGGCCATGACTGTATATTGCCCAGCCACGTAGTATACAGCACAGAGCCACGTAGCATATTGCACAGCCCACGTAGTATATTGCCCAGTCACGTACTATATTGCCCAGCTACGTAGTATCTTGCCCAGTCACGTAGTATATTGCCCAGCCACGTAGTATATTGCCCAGCCACGTAGTATACAGCACAGAGCATATTGCCCAGCCACGTAGTATATTGCCCAGTTACGTAGTATATTGCCCAGTGATGTAGTATACAGCACAGAGCCACGTAGTATATTGCCCAGCCACGTATGTCACAGGTTAAAAAAAATAAACATATACTCACCTTCTGATCCGAGGGCCCCTTGTAGTTCTATCGCCAGCTTCCGGTCCCAGGGTGTGATGACGTCGCCGTCACATGACCGTGACGTCATGGCAGGTCCTTCTCGCGTAGGCGCGCAGGACGTGTGATGATGTCGCGGTCACATGACCATGACGTCATGGAAGGTCCTTGTCGCATACCATCCTTAGCACCGGAAGGGGAAAGTGGCGGGAGGGTGAGTATATGATGATTTTTTATTTTTTTTAACATTAGATCTTTTTACTATTGACGCTGCATAGGCAGCATCAATAGTAAAAACTTGGTCACACAGGGTTAATAGCAGCGGTAACGGAATGAGTTACCCGCGGCATAATGCGGTCCGTTACCGCTGGCATTAACCCTGTGTGAGCGGTGACTGCGGGGAGTATGGAGCGGGCGCTGGGCACCTGACTGCAGGGGAGTAGGGAGGGACTAATCGGACTGTGGCCGTCGCTGATTGGTCGCGGAAGCCATGACAGGCAGCTAGCGAAACCAATCAGCGACTTGGATTCCATGACAGACAGAGGCCGCGACCAATGAATATCTGTGACAGAAAGACAGACGGAAGTGACCCTTAGACAATTATATAGTAGACTAGATGGTGGCCCGATTCTAAAGCATTGGGTATTCTAGAATATGCATGTCCACGTAGTATATTGCACAGCCCACGTAGAATATTGCCCAGTCACGTAGAATATTGCCCAGTCACGTAGTATATTGCCCAGCCACGTAGTATACAGCACAGACGCGTAGTATATTGCCCAGCCACGTAGTATATTGCCCAGCGACGTAGTATACAGCACAGACACGTAGTATATTGCCCAGCTACGTAGTATATTGCCCAGCCACATAGTATATTGCACAGCGACGTAGTATACAGCACAGACACATAGTATACAGCAGACACGTAGTATATTACCCAGCGATGTAGTATACAGCACAGAGCCACGTAGTATACAGCAGAGCCACGTAGTATATTGCCCAGTCACGTAGTATATTGCCCAGCTACGTAGTATACAGCACAGAGCCACGTAGTATACAGCAGAGCCACGTAGTATATAACAGTGGCCACGTAATATATAGCACAGCCCACGGAGTATATAACACTACCTATGTAGTATATAGCAGTGTGGGCACCATATCCCTGTTTAAAAAATAATTAAAATAAAAAATAGTTATATACTCACCTCCTGGGATCCAGCGGAGCTCCGGCGATAAGCGCGCGGCTGCCGCCATCTTCCGTTCCCAGGATGCATTGCGAAATTACCCAGATGCCTTAGCGGTCTCGCGAGACCGCTAAGTCTTCTGGGTAATTTCGCAATGCATCGCTGGGAACGGAAGATGGCGGCAGGCGCGAGCGGCTCAGCGGACAACGGAGGGTGAGTATAGCAGGTTTTTTGATTATTTTTAACATTACATTTTTTTACTCTTGATGCTGCATAGGCAGCATCAATAGTAAAAGGTTGGGGACACACAGGGTTAATAGCGGCGGTAACGGTCGCTGGAGAGCTGTGTGTAACAGCTCTCCAGCGACCAAACAGCGACGCACCGCGTAGTATATTGCCCAGCCGCGTAGTATATTGCCCAGCCACATAGTATATTGCCCAGTCGCGTAGTATATTGCCCAGCCGCGTAGTATATTGCCCAGCCGCGTAGTATATTGCCCAGCCACATAGTATATTGCCCAGCCGCGTAGTATATTGCCCAGCCGCGTAGTATATTGCCCAGCCACGTAGTATATTGCCCAGCCACGTAGTATATTGCCCAGCCGCGTAGTATATTGCCCAGCCACATAGTATATTGCCCAGCCGCGTAGTATATTGCCCAGCCACATAGTATATTGCCCAGCCACGTAGTATATTGCCCAGTCACGTAGTATATTGCCCAGTCACGTAGTATATTGCCCAGCCGCGTAGTATATTGCCCAGCCACGTAGTATATTGCCCAGCCACGTAGTATATTGCACAGTCAACGTAGTATATTGCACAGTCAACGTAGTACATTGCCCAGCCACGTAGTATATTGCCCAGCCACGTAGTATATTGCCCAGTCGCGTAGTATATTGCCCAGCCACGTAGTATATTGCCCAGCCACGTAGTATATTGCCCAGCCACGTAGTATATTGCCCAGCCACGTAGTATATTGCCCAGCCACGTAGTATATTGCCCAGCCACGTAGTATATTGCCCAGCCACGTAGTATATTGCCCAGCCACGTAGTATATTGCCCAGTCACGTAGTATATTGCCCAGCCACGTAGTATATTGCCCAGCCACGTAGTATATTGCCCAGCCACGTAGTATATTGCCCAGGTATGTAGTATATTGCCCAGCCACGTAGTTTATTGCCCAGTCAAGTAGTATATTGCACAGCCCACGTAGTATATTGCCCAGTCACGTAGTATACTGCACAGCCACGTAGTATATTGCCCAGCCACGTAGTATATTGCCCAGCCACGTAGTATATTGCCCAGCCACGTAGTATATTGCCCAGGTATGTAGTATATTGCCCAGCCACGTAGTATATTGCCCAGCCACGTAGTATATTGCCCAGCCACGTAGTATATTGCCCAGCCACGTAGTATATTGCCCAGTCACGTAGTATATTGCACAGACACGTAGTATATTGGCCAGTCACGTAGTATATTGCCCAGCCACGTAGTATATTGCCCAGCGACGTAGTATATTGCCCAGCCACGTAGTATATTGCCCAGTCACGTAGTATATTGCCCAGTCGCGTAGTATATTGCACAGCCACGTAATATATTGCACAGCCACGTAGTACATTGCCCAGTCACGTAGTATATTGCCCAGTCGCGTAGTATATTGCCCAGTCGCGTAGTATATTGCCCAGTCGCGTAGTATATTGCCCAGTCGCGTAGTATATTGCCCAGTCGCGTAGTATATTGCCCAGTCGCGTAGTATATTGCCCAGTCGCGTAGTATATTGCCCAGTCGCGTAGTATATTGCCCAGTCGCGTAGTATATTGCCCAGTCACGTAGTATATTGCCCAGCGACGTAGTATACAGCACAGACACGTAGTATATTGCCCAGCTACGTAGTATATTGCCCAGCCACATAGTATATTGCACAGCGACGTAGTATACAGCACAGACACATAGTATACAGCAGACACGTAGTATATTACCCAGCGATGTAGTATACAGCACAGAGCCACGTAGTATACAGCAGAGCCACGTAGTATATTGCCCAGTCACGTAGTATATTGCCCAGCTACGTAGTATACAGCACAGAGCCACGTAGTATACAGCAGAGCCACGTAGTATATAACAGTGGCCACGTAATATATAGCACAGCCCACGGAGTATATAACACTACCTATGTAGTATATAGCAGTGTGGGCACCATATCCCTGTTTAAAAAATAATTAAAATAAAAAATAGTTATATACTCACCTCCTGGGATCCAGCGGAGCTCCGGCGATAAGCGCGCGGCTGCCGCCATCTTCCGTTCCCAGGATGCATTGCGAAATTACCCAGATGCCTTAGCGGTCTCGCAAGACCGCTAAGTCTTCTGGGTAATTTCGCAATGCATCGCTGGGAACGGAAGATGGCGGCAGGCGCGAGCGGCTCAGCGGACAACGGAGGGTGAGTATAGCAGGTTTTTTGATTATTTTTAACATTACATTTTTTTACTCTTGATGCTGCATAGGCAGCATCAATAGTAAAAGGTTGGGGACACACAGGGTTAATAGCGGCGGTAACGGTCGCTGGAGAGCTGTGTGTAACAGCTCTCCAGCGACCAAACAGCGACGCACCGCGTAGTATATTGCCCAGCCGCGTAGTATATTGCCCAGCCACATAGTATATTGCCCAGCCACATAGTATATTGCCCAGTCGCGTAGTATATTGCCCAGCCGCGTAGTATATTGCCCAGCCGCGTAGTATATTGCCCAGCCACATAGTATATTGCCCAGCCGCGTAGTATATTGCCCAGCCGCGTAGTATATTGCCCAGCCACGTAGTATATTGCCCAGCCACGTAGTATATTGCCCAGCCGCGTAGTATATTGCCCAGCCACATAGTATATTGCCCAGCCACATAGTATATTGCCCAGCCGCGTAGTATATTGCCCAGCCACATAGTATATTGCCCAGCCACGTAGTATATTGCCCAGTCACGTAGTATATTGCCCAGTCACGTAGTATATTGCCCAGCCGCGTAGTATATTGCCCAGCCACGTAGTATATTGCCCAGCCACGTAGTATATTGCACAGTCAACGTAGTACATTGCCCAGCCACGTAGTATATTGCCCAGCCACATAGTATATTGCCCAGTCGCGTAGTATATTGCCCAGCCACGTAGTATATTGCCCAGCCACGTAGTATATTGCCCAGCCACGTAGTATATTGCCCAGCCACGTAGTATATTGCCCAGCCACGTAGTATATTGCCCAGCCACGTAGTATATTGCCCAGCCACGTAGTATATTGCCCAGCCACGTAGTATATTGCCCAGCCACGTAGTATATTGCCCAGCCACGTAGTATATTGCCCAGTCACGTAGTATATTGCCCAGCCACGTAGTATATTGCCCAGCCACGTAGTATATTGCCCAGCCACGTAGTATATTGCCCAGGTATGTAGTATATTGCCCAGCCACGTAGTTTATTGCCCAGTCAAGTAGTATATTGCACAGCCCACGTAGTATATTGCCCAGTCACGTAGTATACTGCACAGCCACGTAGTATATTGCCCAGCCACGTAGTATATTGCCCAGCCACGTAGTATATTGCCCAGCCACGTAGTATATTGCCCAGCCACGTAGTATATTGCCCAGCCACGTAGTATATTGCCCAGCCACGTAGTATATTGCCCAGCCACGTAGTATATTGCCCAGCCACGTAGTATATTGCCCAGCCACGTAGTATATTGCCCAGTCACGTAGTATATTGCACAGACACGTAGTATATTGGCCAGCCACGTAGTATATTGCCCAGCCACGTAGTATATTGCCCAGCGACGTAGTATATTGCCCAGCCACGTAGTATATTGCCCAGTCACGTAGTATATTGCCCAGTCGCGTAGTATATTGCACAGCCACGTAATATATTGCACAGCCACGTAGTACATTGCCCAGTCACGTAGTACATTGCCCAGTCGCGTAGTATATTGCCCAGTCGCGTAGTATATTGCCCAGTCGCGTAGTATATTGCCCAGTCGCGTAGTATATTGCCCAGTCGCGTAGTATATTGCCCAGTCGCGTAGTATATTGCCCAGTCGCGTAGTATATTGCCCAGTCGCGTAGTATATTGCCCAGTCGCGTAGTATATTGCCCAGTCGCGTAGTATATTGCCCAGTCGCGTAGTATATTGCCCAGTCGCGTAGTATATTGCCCAGTCACGTAGTATATTGCCCAGTCGCGTAGTATATTGCCCAGTCGCGTAGTACATTGCCCAGTCACGTAGTATATTGCCCAGTCGCGTAGTATATTGCCCAGTCACGTAGTATATTGCCCAGTCACGTAGTATATTGCCCAGTCACGTAGTATATTGCCCAGTCACGTAGTATATTCCCCAGTCGCGTAGTATATTGCCCAGTCGCGTAGTATATTGCCCAGCCACGTAGTATATTGCCCAGTCGCGTAGTATATTGCACAGCCCACGTAATATATTGCACAGCCCACGTAGTACATTGCCCAGGCACATAGTATATTGCCCAGTCGCGTAGTATATTGCACAGTCACGTAGTATATTGCCTGAGCCGGGGAGGAGCGGGGCTCGAGTAGCCGCTGTTCCCGGAGCAGGCCCGGCCGCAGAGTCACCTCTTTGCTTTCCTTCCTGGGCGGCATGGTGTGAGCTGGGGCAGCCGCGGCCCTGAGAGGAGCGGTCACACCGAGAGCCGTGCAGCGCAGTGAGCGCACCAGTAGCATGGATCTGCTCCCGAACACTGGGGGGCGCTGTCCCTCCTTCCTCAGAGGGTAGAGTCTAGCTTGCAGGTGCTCTGTGAGGGGCTGATGTCACATGAAGGGGCGGGGCTTCCTTCCCTCCATAATGCAGCGTTGTGCTATGTGCTATGTGCTCAGCTGAGGCTGCTGGAGAGCTGTGTGCAGGAGATCCTGAGACCCGAGGAGCCGCACCAAGAAGCTGTGGGGAGATGGGAACGAGGCCACAGGACTAGTGTGAGCGGGCGGCTGAGGATATGTTTTTGGGGCAAAGAAGCTTGGATGATCATGATATTATTATATGAGGGGTGCATGTAGGAAGGCTGCACAGGGATATGGGTGCTGCATATATGAGGCTGCGTATTTGTGGGGGGGGAGTTGCACAGGAAAGGGGTTGTTACTTGGGTGAGGCTGCATGGCGAAGGTGAAGACGGCTGGTGGGGAATGAATGATGATGGGCTGTACGGAGAAGGGGGGAATGATGATGATGAGGGGCTGTGGAGAAGGCTGGAAGGGGATGATGATGAAGGGCTGTGGTGACAGGGTTGATGATGGGCTGTGGAAAATGGGATGATAATGAGGGGCTGTGGAGAAGGGTTGATGATGATGAGGGGCTATGTAGAGGGGAGGATGATGAGGGGCTGTGGAGAAGGGATGATGTTGATGAGGGGCAGTGGAGAAGGGATGATGTTGATGAGGGGCAGTGGAGAAGGGACGATGATGAGGGGCTGTGAAGAAGGGGGAATGATGAGGGGCTGTGGAGAGGGGGGATGATGATGACGGGCTGTGTAGAGGGGAGGATGATGAGGGGCTGTGTAGAAGGGAGGATGATGATGATGAGGGGCTGTGTAGAAAGGAGGATGTTGATGAGGGGTAGTGGAGAAGGGATGATGTTGATGAGGGGCAGTGGAGAAGAGATGATGATGATGGGCAGTGGAGAAGGGATGATGAGGGGCAGTGGAGAAGTGATGATGAGGGGCTGTGTAGAGGGGAGGATGATGAGGGGCTGTGTGGAGGGGGATGATGATGAGCTCTGTGGAGAAGGCTGAGGAGGAGGAGCAGTGCGGAGAAGGATGATGAGGTGTGCAGAGAAGTGGATGAGGTGTAACTGCTGAGAAGTGTAGGAGGAGCTGTGTGGAGAAAGATGATGAGGAGTTGTGCGCAGAAGGATGAGGAGGAGGAGGAGCTGTGCAAAGAAGTGGATGATGAGAAGGGGATGAGGAGGAGCTGTGCAGAGAAGGGGATGAGGAGGAGCTGTGCAGAGAAGGGGATGAGGAGGAGCTGTGCGGAGAAGGATGATGATGTGGAGGATATTGTGGGGTTGCACAGGGAGGGAGATAATGTTGCATGCTGGACAGCTGTGAGGGGAAGCATTACTTACTTGGGCCTGCGTTGGGAAGGTGGTACTGTTACTTTCATGAGGCTGCATGCTGGGCTGGCTATTTGGGCAAGGAGATAATGTCAGTCGCTGGGGGCTGTGTGGTGAAGGGAGTGATGTTGCTCACGTGGGGCTCCATGGTGAAAAGGATAATTGATGTCAGTCGTGTAGGGCTGGGTGCGCATGGAGAAGGGGGTGATGTTACATACGTGGGTCTGCATGCTGGTGTCGGGGCCTGCACAGTGAAGGCGGGCAATGTAATTCGCGTGGGTCTGTTTGCCGGGCTGCTGCTCGGGGTTGGGGATTGTTATTTGTGTGGGGCTGCTTGCCTGTGCAGTGAAGGGCTGATGTTACTTGTGTGGGGTGATGTTGCACAGGGAAGGTGTTGATGTCACATGCATGGGGCTGCACAATTGCTGCATGTTGATGGGGAGGAAGGGTGATGTTACTCCTGTGCCTTTTTGCTCTCATCGTCACTTATCTCCAGCTTAGCTTAATTCTATGTTTTCTACAGTTCATTGTTACACGTTTGTATGTATATAGATATTTATATTTTTCTCCTTTTTGTTAGATTTATTTATACATGTGTTTCAATAAAATTTGAGAATTACGGGTTGAATCTTCAATTCTATAATCCTAAATAACTCAAGGAAAAACTGTATAGCGATAAGGGGAGTGACCTCCCCTCAGCCGCATACATCTATCTCGAAATTGACAACCCAGTTTGTTCCAGATTTACCTGATGGAGATACTATTGTCAATGCATATAGAATTACGAAACCTCGCTATTTACCTGACAAGGTACCAAGGGACGTTTTGTAACTTTTAAATTCTTTGACGTAAGGAACAAATTAATGGACATGACCACAGATGCAAAAAAATTACCAGCTCCATATAATGTCATCCTTCTTGTATTGCCAAGTTTTTAACACTAATGTTCGGAGACGGCTTTAAAGAAGGCTACTACTTGCGATATAACGCAATTTTATTTCAAAGTACAAAATTAAAGGAGTAGTATGATTGAATAGTATGATTGCGTACACTTTTGTATATTTTAAGATACAAAGGTTAAGTACATATAAGGATTACATTCATATAAATGATTAAGTACATATACTCACATCATCCATCACCAAGGGGCTTTTAAACATCATCCGTCTGGAAAATCAGAGAAGCAACACCATGACAGAGAAACCCTGGAAAATTCACAACAGTGCACGGGCGTCCCCACTTATGCAGGTATCACAACACTACACGTGTACAGGTACCCCAGTATATGCTTCTGTCTTAGGCTGGGTTCACATTGCGTTAATGGCAATGCGCTGACGGCATCCGTTACATAGCGGCACTAACGCTATGTAACGGATGCGTTAGGGCACCCATTAACTGCCATTATGTAGCGAATCGCTAACGCATGTAATAATCGGCATGCGTTAGCGATGTGCCGTCATGCTGTGATGGACCCTCAGATGCAGTCTGCAGTGTTTTCGGGTCCGTCACCGCTAGCACTGATAGAGCATCTGCGCTAGCGCAATCGCATAAACGCCATCTTTTTCGGCACTTGCGTTAACGCAGTCCGTTTAACATATGCATTGAACGGACTGCACTAACGCAATGTGAGCCCGGCCTTAGTCATGTTTCTCTGGTCTTATAGTGATTTGCACTATGTAACTCTGGTTTCATCCCGCCCTTCAAGTGGCCAGCTTTCAAGGTGGGATGAAACTGAGATATGGAATCATCAGACAATGGGCCATAAACCCATAGATAAATAAAAAGCCCACAAGGGTCAGATAAAATCACAACAGACAAAGGTTAAATAAACCTTAGGGGTACCGTCACACAGTGGCATTTTGATCGTTACGACGGCACGATCCGTGACGCTCCAGCGTCGTAACAATATCGCTCCAGCGTCGTAGACTGCTGTCACACTTTGCAATGTACGACGCTGGAGCGATAATTTCATGACGTATGTGCGATGTAGAAGCCGTTGGTTACTATGCGCACATCGTATACAATATCGTGCACACCTTTGTTACACCATGCGATCATGCCGCCACAGCGGGACACTAGACGACGAAAGAAAGTTTCAAACGATCTGCTACGACGTACGATTCTCAACGGGGTCCCTGATCGCAGGAGCGTGTCAGACACAGCGAGATCGCTGGAACGTCACGGATATATCGCTGGAACGTCACAAATCGTGCCGTCGTAGCGATCAAAATGCCACTGTGTGACGGTACCCTAATGTTTTACAATAATAAACAGAAACTTAAAACTGTTTGTGAGGTGTAAGGGCTTCAGATAATAAGTAAACAGTTCTCAGATTGTGTCACAATGAGCATTGACTGTAAATATATGACAAGAAAGGCTGCTCTGTAATGGTCTGTATACATTCTGTATATTTCATTATGGACTCAAAATAGCTATTTTTATATTCACACTACAAACATTCATCTGCCTTTTTTTACTAGTAATTCATTTGACAAAGGACCAATCTCCAAAATTAAACTTGGATTACAATAAAGCGGCATCATAATGTAGTTTACAACAAACATTTAAACAACAGACTGAGTTCCCATCATTTCTTTGAAGATTATTACAAAATGATCCACTTTAGGGCTAATGGAAATGCTAAACCGAACTCTCCCCCTCCCCAGGGTTGCAACTTAACTCAAGGATGTACAACTCAAGGAAAATAATCTAAATATAAGGGGAGTGCCTGAAACACTGACCTCCCCTCAACCTCGTAGATACAGTACAGACCAAAAGTTTGGACACACCTCATTTAAAGTTTTTTCTGTATTTTTATGACTATAAAAATTGTACATTC
The DNA here is from genome assembly GCF_032444005.1 of Ranitomeya imitator. Classification (NCBI taxonomy): domain Eukaryota; kingdom Metazoa; phylum Chordata; class Amphibia; order Anura; family Dendrobatidae; genus Ranitomeya; species Ranitomeya imitator. The sequence goes on from NC_091285.1 coordinate 512,919,595, forward strand.
ACACTGAAGGCATCAAAACTATGAATCAACACATGTGGAATTATATAATTAACAAAAAAGTGTGAAACAACTGAAAATATGTCTTATATTCTAGGTTCTTCAAAGTAGCCACCTTTTGCTTTGATGACTGCTTTGCACACTCTTGGCATTCTCTTGATGAGCTTCAAGAGGTAGTCACCGGGAATGGTTTTCCAACAATCTTGAAGGAGTTCCCAGAAATGCTTAGTACTTGTTGGCCCTTTTTCCTTCACTCTGCGGTCCAGCTCACCCCAAACCAATTTGATTGGCTTCAGGTCTGGTGACTGTGGAGGCCAGGTCATCTGGCGTAGCACCCCATCACTCTCCTTCTTGGTCAAATAGCCCTTACACAGCCTGGAGGTGTCTTTGGGGTCATTGTCCTGTTGAAAAATAAATGATGGTTCAACTAAACGCAAAGCGGATGGAATAGCATGCCCGCTGCAAGATGCTGTGGTAGCCATGCTGGTTCAGTATGCCTTCAATTTTGAATAAATCCCCAACAGTGTCACCAGCAAAGCACCCCCACACCATCACACCTCCTCCTCCATGCTTCACGGTGGGAACCAGGCGTGTAGAGTCCATCCGTTCACCTTTTCTGCGTCGCACAAAGACACGGTGGTTGGAACCAAAGATCTCAAATTTGGACTCATCAGACCAAAACACAGATTTCCACTGGTCTAATGTCCATTCCTTGTGTTCTTTAGCCCAAACAAGTCTCTTCTGCTTGTTGCCTGTCCTTAGCAGTGGTTTCCTAGCAGCTATTTTACCATGAAGGCCTACTGCACAAAGTCTCCTCTTAGCAGTTGTTGTAGAGATGTGTCTGCTGCTAGAACTCTGTGTGGCATTGACCTGGTCTCTAATCCAAGCTTCTGTTAACCTGTGATTTCTGAGGCTGGTGACTAGGATAAACTTATCCTCAGAAGCAGAGGTGACTCTTGGTCTCCCTTTCCTGGGGCATCCTCATGTGAGCAGTTTCTTTGTAGCACTTGATGGTTTTTGCCACTGCACTTGGGGACAATTTCAAAGTTTTCCCAATTTTTCAGACTGACTGACCTTCATTTCTTAATGATGGCCACTCATTTTTCTTTACTTAACTGATTTTTTCTTGCTATAATACAAATTCTAACAGTCAATTCAGTAGGACTATCAGCTGTGTATCCACCAGACTTCTGCACAACACAACTGATGGTCCCAACCCCATTTATAAGGCAGGGAATCCCACTTATTAAACCTGACAGGGCACACCTGTGAAACGCGCTTCCCTAGGTGACATAGAACACCACCAGCGCTGGAGCTCCACAACGTGCTGACCACCGGATAACTAAAGCAACATAGTACGCTATCATCCCCGGGTCTATATACTGCACAAAGTGTTGGCGACAGCTTAAAAATATCAGAGGGATTTCCCATCTGGCCATACGTGTTGTCCTAATATTACAGATAAATTGAACTGTTCTGAGGAAGGTCCACCTTGGACCGAAAACGTTCAACAAACTGGTTCCATGTCTGGATGCAAAATTAATTGAATTTTCTTCTCTTCATCAATATTTGAGTGCCGAGTTATTTTGGATACTTGCTATCAAGGGTGGGATACCCTACTTGAGCACCAATACCCATACTCCTACAGAGTGCCGTGTTTGCTTTCTCTTACTTGTACAATTTTCATAGTCATGAAAATACAGAAAAATCTTTAAATGAGAAGGTGTGTCCAAACTTTTGGTCTGTACTGTGTCTGTATATATATATATATATATATATATATATAGATATAAAGAAACACAGCAGCACATGTATATGAATCTAGGCCATGTGAAAACAGACAAATATTCGATATGAATCATACTACTCAAAAACATTTTTTCATAAAAAAATTTTCATAAAACTTACAGCTATAGATAAAATGAAGATTCTTAGCGCATAAATTGGCCAATTCATGTGTGCCCATCAACCACGGCAAGGTGATCTCCCTCTGATGGGTCCCAACTCTACTGTACATGCCACTCTTGGGCCACCAGCCTACAACTTAGGACAAACATGTCACTCTGGGCTAAACCTACAATTTATGGGCAAGTAGAGATGATTACCGCCACCTGCAAGGTCAATGGGAGGAGTGCAAGATCAGTCTGGATGCAGCCACATCCATACACTAAACAAAGAGAAAAAAAACCAACCAGCACTCCCAATGTGAACACATGCAAGCTGCATCATATAAATATAAAGAAACACAGCAGCACATGTATATGAATCTAGGCCATGTGAAAACACAGACAAATATTCGATATGAATCATACTACTCAAAAATATTTTTTCATAAAAAAAATTTTTCAAAAAAATTTTCATAAAACTTACAGCTATAGATAAAATGAAGATTCTTAGCGCATAAATTGGCCAATTCATGTGTGCCCATCAACCACGGCAAGGTGATCTCCCTCTGATGGGTCCCAACTCTACTGTACATGCCACTCTTGGGCCACCAGCCTACAACTTAGGACAAACATGTCACTCTGGGCTAAACCTACAATTTATGGGCAAGTAGAGATGATTACCGCCACCTGCAAGGTCAATGGGAGGAGTGCAAGATCAGTCTGGATGCAGCCACATCCATACACTAAACAAAGAGAAAAAAAACCAACCAGCACTCCCAATGTGAACACATGCAAGCTGCATCATATAGATATAAAGAAACACAGCAGCACATGTATATGAATCTAGGCCATGTGAAAACACAGACAAATATTCGATATGAATCATACTACTCAAAAATATTTTTTCATAAAAAAAATTTTTCAAAATTTTTTTCATAAAACTTACAGCTATAGATAAAATGAAGATTCTTAGTGCATAAATTGGCCAATTCATGTGTGCCCATCAACCACGGCAAGGTGATCTCCCTCTGATGGGTCCCAACTCTACTGTACATTTTATGAAAATTTTTTTGAAAAATTTTTTTGAGTAGTATGATTTATATCGAATATTTGTCTGTGTTTTCACATGGCCTAGATTCATATACATGTGCTGCTGTGTTTCTTTATATCTATATGATGCAGCTTGCAGCTTGCATGTGTTCACATTGGGAGTGCTGGTTGGTTTTTTTTCTCTTTGTTTAGTGTATGGATGTGGCTGCATCCAGACTGATCTTGCACTCCTCCCATTGACCTTGCAGGTGGCGGTAATCATCTCTACTTGCCCATAAATTGTAGGTTTAGCCCAGAGTGACATGTTTGTCCTAAGTTGTAGGCTGGTGGCCCAAGAGTGGCATGTACAGTAGAGTTGGGACCCATCAGAGGGAGATCACCTTGCCGTGGTTGATGGGCACACATGAATTGGCCAATTTATGCGCTAAGAATCTTCATTTTATCTATAGCTGTAAGTTTTATGAAAAAAATTTTGAAAAATTTTTTTTATGAAAAAATATTTTTGAGTAGTATGATTCATATCGAATATTTGTCTGTGTTTTCACATGGCCTAGATTCATATATATGTGCTGCTGTGTTTCTTTATATCTATATGATGCAGCTTGCATGTGTTCACATTGGGAGTGCTGGTTGGTTTTTTTTCTCTTTTTTTTTCTCTCTCTCTCTCTCTCTCTCTCTCTATATATATATGTATATATGTATATATATGTATATGTGTGTATTTATATTACATAGAAGAAAAGTCAGTAATTCAGCTGCCGTGTTCTGTAAAATCACTGCAGGAGCCGACAGGATAGAAGGGATGGATTACGTATAGTAAAAACAAATAGAATAGGTAGATATATAGATGTCAGTGACAAATACAATTAGTACAGTGTGTGTGCAAATTACTGTACATGTATTTAATTAATAAAAGATTATTTTTCGGGGAAAAATGGCGTGGGCTCCCGCACAATTTTTGGAACCAGCAGAGGAAAAGGTGACAGCTGGATGTTTATAGCCTGGGAAGAGGGTAATACCCATGGAGCTTCCCAGGCTATTAATATCAGCTCACAGATAGCCTTTACTGGCTATTAAAATGGGGGACCCTAAAAAAATTACATAGGGTCCCTGCATAATTAATAACTAGCAAAGACTATGTAGACATGTGCGGGCTTCTATTAATAGCCAGGAAGGGGCCATTGATACTGGCTAACCTCAGGCTAAAAACATCAGCTCTCAGCCATCCCAGAAAATGCGCATTTCTAAGATGCGCTAATTCTGGCACTTAGCCTCGCTCTTCCCACTTTCCCTATAGCAGTGGCAAGTGGGGTGATAGTTGGGAGGGTTGGTGTCACCTTTGCATTGTCAGGTGACATCAAGCCTAGAGGTTAGTAATGGAGAGGCGTCAATAAGACACCTCCTTTACTAACCCCATAGTGACATTGTTAGAAAACAGACACCCAGAAAAAAGTCCTTTAATTGAAATAAGGACACAGACTCCTTTAATATTCTTAATTAAACCATGCTTACGACCTCGCCCATTCCCCGATGTACCCGTCATCTGCAAAAGATGTTAAACAAAACAAACAACAGTATTCTTCACCTTTCCGCAGAGATGCTTGTAATCCATTTGTCCCATGACGGGTCCAACTCTGCTACATCTAGATGGCAGGCTGCATGAATCCATGATACGTCCTTACAGCTTGTCATCCAGCAGATGGACTGAGCACCGTGTGCTCAGTGTCTCTCTGTGAACTGCTATTCATTGTCTGAGGGCACAGTGCTCACACTGACATCAGAAAGGTGAAGTGAGTTCACTGGCTGTGAACTCCCAGGATCTGTTAGATGGCACCGTAAGCAGGAGAACTTTTTCATGCTCACAGTGCCATCTGACAGGTCCCGGGAGTTCACAGCCAGTGAACTCACTTCACCTTTCTGACGTCAGTGTGAGCGCCGTGGTAAAATTTCCCACAGTGCTCACGCCAACGTCATATAAGTGAAGTGAATTCATAGGTCCTGCGAGTTCATGGCCAATCAGACGGCACTGCGAGCAGGAGAACTTGCTAACTAGAAGAACCCCAAGATCACTATTGCTGAGCTTCAGAGATGAAGTAGGGAGATGGGAGAAAGCTCCACCAAGTCAACTATCACTGAACCCTCCACCAGTCGGACCTTTATGGCAGAGTGGCCCGACGGAAGCCTCTCCTCAATGCAAGACATATGAAAGGCCGCAGAGAGTTTTCTAAAAACATATGAAGGACTCCCAGACTATGAGAAATAAGATTCTCTGGTCTGATGAGACGAAGATAGACCTTTTTGGTGATAATTCTAAGCGGTATGTGTGGAGAAAACCAGGCACTACTGATCAACTGCCCATCAACTCATCAACTGTTTTTCAGCTGCAGGGACAGGACGACTGGTTGCCATTGAAGGAAATATGAATGCGGCCAAGTACAGAGATATCCTGAATGAAAACCACTTCAAGAATACTCTGGACCTCAGATTTGGCCAACGGTTCACCTTCCAACAAGACAATGACCCTAAGCACACAGCTAAAATAACAAAGAAGTGGCTTCAGAACAACTCTGTGACCATTCTAAACTGGCCCAGCCAGAGCCGTTGACATAAACCCAATTGAGCATCTCTGGAGAGACCTGAAAATGGCTGTCCACCATCCAACCTGATGGAACTAGAGAGGATCTGCAAGGAAGGAAGGAAGAATGGCAGAGGATCCTCAAATCCTGGTGTGAAAAACTTGTTGCATCATTTCCAAGAAGACTCATGGTTGTATTAGCTCAAAAGGGTGCTTCTACTCAATACTGAGCAAAGGGTCTGAATACTTATGACCATGTGATATTTCCGTTTTTCTTTTTTAATAAATTTGTAAAAATTACTAAATTTCTGTTTTTTTTTCAGTCAAGATGGGGTGCAGAGTATACATTAATGAGAAAACAAATTAAATTTTTTGAATTTATCAAATGTCTGCAATGAAACAAAGAGTGAAAAATGTAAAAGGGTCTGACTACTTGCCGTACCCACTATATGTATCTATGTAATGTAATCAAAAGGATGATGGAAAGTCACAAGCAAACAAAGAAGAACTGCTTACATTTTTGCGCCAGAAGCAGTGTGAAAGATTGGTGGAAAGCATAAAAAAGAAAAGAATGTCCAGCTTCACCGAATCCGTAAAAAAGAGTTTTCTTTATTCACAAACTTTGAACATAGAGGATACAGACTTCAGCACGAACCATATGGGTAAGAATCTCAACGCGTTTCTGGAGACTAAGCTTCCTTAATCATGACATGACATGACATCATGACATGATTAAGGGAGCTTAGTCTCCAGAAACGCGTTGAGATTCTTACCCATATGGTTCGTGCTGAAGTCTGTATCCTCTATGTTCAAAGTTTGTGAATAAAGAAAACTCTTTTTTACGGATTCGGTGAAGCTGGACATTCTTTTCTTTTTTGGACTTTATACGCCTGGACACAGCAGGTCCGTGCTCCAGGAAATTGGTTTATGCATCACGGGTGAGCTGGCTTATTTTTCTTCTTTCTGGTGGAAAGCATACCAAGACGCATGAAAGCTGTGATTAAAAATCATGGTTATTCCACAAAATAAAATATACCTATAAAGAGAAAAATCAAACAAACTGAACATTTTGCAGTGGTCTCTTAATTTTTGCCAGAGCTGTATATGTGTGTGTTACTGACTTAAATTTTGTATTTTTTTCTGAAAAGGAGAAATGGTCAAAATTAAAAAACAAACAGTGTTTTCACACCTAAAATAATGCAAAGGAAACAAATTCATAATCATTTAGAAACAACAATACTAATGTTTTAACTCAGGAAGAGTTCAGAAACCAATATTTTGTGGAATAACCATGATTTTTTAATCACAGCTTACATGCGTCTTGGCATGCTTTCCACCAGTCTTTCACTCTGCTTCTGGAGCATAAATGTAAGCAGTTCGTTTTTGTTTGATGGCTTGTGACTATCAATCATCCTCTTGATTACATTCCAGAGGTTTTCAATGGGGTTCAGGTCTGGAGATTGGGTTGCCCATGACATTGTTTTAATGTGGTGGTCTCTTAATTTTTGCCAGAGCTGTATATGTATTCTATGTGTATGTATCTATTCTATTCTAACCTGTCAGTGTGATTTTACTGTATACAGCACATGAATTAACGGCTTTTCAAAAGACACTGGTGCATAAAAATGGGACAGGAAAGAAATATATCTTGGTACCGTGTTAGCCAGTGGATAGAAAAATATTTAGAATTGAGAGTCCTCAGTGGTTGATACCTCAGTTAGCCATTAAAAGGTATCAACCACTGAGGACTCTCAATTCTAAATATTTTTCTAAAAATGGGACAGCACTCGCATGGTCCGAGTGCTGTGCAATTTTTTCCTCACACCCATAGGCTTGCATTGGCGAGTCTCAGATGATATACGTGTACATTCGCAGCCTGTGTCGATTTTACATGCAAGCTGAACACGCCTGAGAAAAAATACGGTGATGTGAGCTGCCCCATAGATTAACACTGGTCCGAGTGCTATGCGATGTTTTCTCGCATAACACTAGTCCATATTCCATAGTAGTGTGACCTCGGCCTTATGGTATTTTGTGGCTCTTTGATGTGCGATTTGGCAGTGTGGCCATTGGGCCAGAAATGTTTGTGTACCGCTGACCTACAACCTGAGCTGTTTCTGCCTTGTTTGCTAAGTTTCCCTATTTTATACAAAGTGAAGCAACAGAATCCTGACCGATACAGAAATATTACTTTTACAAGAGCCATTGTTAAGCAGCAAGGACCGTTCATTCTCGTGCAGGAGGAAATTTCTCCAAATCAACAAGTTACATGAAATCTTCTTCAATTTTTGAAAACGTCACTTGCTTTTTTTTTAACCCCTTTCTGACCTCGGATGGGATAGTATGTCCGAGGTCAGATCCCCTGCTTTGATGCAGGGCCCCGCGGTGAGCCCGCACCAAAGCCGGGACATGTCAGCTGTTTTGAACGCTCGATCTATCAATTAAAAAAAAGCCCGATCTATCAATTAAAAAAAAGCATTAACCTGATCACTAAACGGCGTAGCGAGAAAAAAATGCGAAACACCAGAATTACGTTTTTTGGTCGCCGCGACATTGCATTAAAATGCAATAACGGGCGATCAAAAGAACGTATCAGCACCAAAATGTAATCATTAAAAACGTCATCTCGGCACGCAAAAAATAAGCCGTCAACCGACCCCAGATCATGAAAAATGGAGACGCTACGGGTATCGGAAAATGGCGCAAATTTTTTTTTTTTTAGCAAAGTTTGGAATTTTTTTTCACCACTTAGGTAAAAAATAACCTAGTCATGTTAGGTGTCTATGAACTCGTACTGACCTGGAGAATCATAATGTCAGGTCAGTTTTAGCATTTAGTGAACCTAGCAAAAAAGCCAAACAAAAAACAGGTGTGGGATTGCACTTTTTGTGCAATTTCACCGCACTTGGAATTTTTTTCCTGTTTTCTAGTACACAACATGCTAAAACTAATGATGTCGTTCAAAAGTACAACTCGTCCCGCAAAAAATAAGCCCTCACATGGCCAAATTGACGGAAAAATAAAAAAGTTATGGCTCTGGGAAGGAGGGGAGTGAAAAACGAACACCGAAAAACGAAAAATCCCAAGGTCATGAAGGGGTTAAAGAAGCACTCCGTCAAAAACTTTTATTGCCTAAACCTGTCTAAATGTACATGCAGTGTAGTATAAGTCCAGTAATATACTCACTAATCGCTGTCTTTCCAAATTCCCAGCACCGCTTTGATCCTTTTCTAGGTCATGTGACTTCTATTTCGACTTGTCAAATCACACAGGGCTGTGTGTGTGAGCCAGAAGTTGTTATTACAATTTAAGTCTATAAAGCCTCATTCTGACCCTGGAAAACTGGAGAAGATGGTCATCAGTGAGTATCTTACCGCATCTACACTACACTATATTATTTCAGCTATAATGCCATAAAAAAGGATATATTTTACATATTTTCTTCTTTCTATTATATTTTCTCTCATTGTCATTTTACATTTGTGTGCCTAATGAAGTTTGTAAAGCGGTTGTCCACTATTCAGACAAACCCTTCTCAACGCCTATGTTTCCCCTTCGTAAAATAATACCACTTAGGCCGGAGTCACACTTGCGAGTGTGATGCGAGAAACTCGCGCATCATTACCCGGCACTCGGACCGGAGCGTGCAGTTGCATGTATTTCTATGCAGCCGCACACTCCGGAACTGAGAACCGGCGGCAGTGCCGGGTATTGATGCAACAGACTCACGTGAGTTTCTCACATCACACTCTCAAGTGTGACGCCGGCCTTATACTCATCTCTTGTGCATTTCCAGCTGTTTCAGCACTGGCTCTCCCAGGCATTGCATGACATTGTTATGCCATGTGATCCTAGCAGCCAATCAGCGACGGCTTCACTCTCCCCGCCTTTGGACAAAGCATATACATCTGGCTGAAGTGAGAACTGCTGCTGCTCTCTCTCTTCTTCCATATGTATGTGATTTGTCCAAAGGTGGAGAGAGTGAAGCCATCACTGATTGGCCCCATGGATCACAAGGCATAGCAATGTCATGCAATCCCTGGGAGAGCCAGTGCTCACATTGCTGGAAAGACACAGGAGGTGAGTATATGTGTCATTATTTTGTCGGGGTCGTCACGACAATACCCTTCCTTCACCAGTCATTCCAAATCAGAATAAAAGCATTGGTACCGGATAAGAATGAGTCAGACAAAGGCTGGTTCAAACTCATTGCATGCTCGTGTGTCTACATAGTGTAGCAACGTCACAGCAACTGACTTTATTTTCTAATACACAACATTATATGATCTATTGGGGGAAGGTGTGCAGAGGGCAGGGATAGGCAGGGTTTAAGCAATGTATCTAGTATTCAGTCTTTCTGGTTGGCTCTAATATCATCTGATGAATCTTCCTTTCTCCACATCGCTTTAAGTATCATTTCAAGAGAAATGATACTTGTCCTTCTGGAATGTGGAACTTGCTTCTTCAGCAGAATCAGAATTTAGGGCAAAGGTGAATACTGGCAGCCATGTTAAATACAGTTAAATTTGCATTAGCAAGCATAAGGGGAAAAACTTATTGTTTCACAGCATAAAAATATATAAAAGTACAAAAAATATATAAAGATATATATTTTCACCTTGACAATCCCCCCTAAACACTAAGTTTTTCCCTAAAAAGAAACATCCTTTGAGACTGTCCATGTGATGGGGAAAGGGGAGGTGGATTTCTTCATCCAGACACCTCAGAAGCTCTCCCCTTGTGAGAGGCCTCCAGGCAGCTGAACCCTTCACTAGCTTCAGATGGAGTTCTCCCGCTGTCCCTAAACTAAATCTCTTAGCATCATCTGAGAATAAAGGGTATTGTCTAACTTCTTGAGGGGGACATACTTAGGTATCTCCCCTGGATCAGTGCCATCGTACTCTAGTGAGTCTACTTCTTGGTTGAGGAAGGTGCCAGTCGGAGTTGCCTCAGTGATAACCTTTTTATACAGGGGAATGACACAACAGAGGATTATCGATCTAACTACAAGAAGAGCAATCAGTACTAGACAAGCTTGTTGAAGAAATCCTTTGAGCCCACCCAACCAGCCGGAAAAGAATGATGTGTCTACTCCAGCATTAGTTTTTAATTCTGCTGCTAACCCATTTATCTTTTTAAGGGCTATCATGGTCTTTCCATTTACCCCAGAGTTCTGAGAGATATAGGTACAACACTCCTCTCCCACCATCCCACAGACTCCTCCTTTCTCAGCTAAGATCATATCAAAGGCTAGTCGGTTTTGGAGGGACATTCTAGTGTTAGGGCCCAATTCCTCAACTATACCTTAGAAAGCATCACAGGTAAAATTGACAAACCTTTGTTCACTGTAATACATGTAATTGATCCAATCAACATTTTTATTAATCTGCACTTGTGGATTAAAGAAGTAAAGCTAGCATAGATCTGGTTCTGGGCTTTAAATTGGTCAGGCACCCCCCTTGGCACTCCAATGCCATCGACATATACCAATGGATCTTCTTCATAACTCATGTGGAGCTGATCGAGACTTCTCCTCTTTCTGGTATATTCATCAGGTGTCTCCGGATCCCAAGATAAAATCTTGAACTGCATAGCTAGTTTAACAAGGGTGCATTGACCTGTCCAGGCATTAGGCAACCTAGGACGGAGCTTACCATCTCCACATAACCAATAAATGTCGTACATATACTGTGTATGATTAGCTAGCAAATCAGTATCTAGGGAACTGTTCTCTTTGCAGAAACCTGTCTCGAAGACCCCTACTGGTGTACCTGTAGTGTCGTGGGAATTATAGCAGATATAATTATCAGCTAATACGGTTATCCCTCCTGGGACCTTTAGTGTGGGTTCTTCATGAATTAGTGGGACATAATCTGAGCAATCAGTGGGCTTTAGACCCTTCAACAGATTCATAACACAGACAGTGGTATTGTCATCAGGAAAAAACAATGCATGTGTGTATAGATATGTATTCGCTGTAGCACAAGCAATACATCCTACAGAGATATTCTGGACTCTTACATTGTATCTTACCCATTCTAACCATACATTTTTCCTTGGGGCTGTTTGTGTTTCTATAGAGAAGACTTCTTGCCAACTAAGACCTGGAATGGGGATTACTTCGTTAACTACATTTTGCAAACGTTCACCTGGGCCTATTTTAGCTGTACTGGTAACGGGGGCCTTGGTTGGTCTGAGGCTAATATCCTGGAGCTGTATATAGCCTAAATTCCCATAGTATCCACCATTAAACACATTATGAAAATATCTTCCCAGTACAATTGTTATCTCTGGTAACACATATATAATACTGGATGATTCCCTCTACCATCCGTTGAGTCTCGAGGCACTTGACTACATCGCAGAAATCAAATCGCCAGATATTTACCGGGGCTGTTAGATTTACCCAGAGAATAGTGGCACCAGAATTCTTATTTACAATAGGGGCCGGAAAAGTAGGGGCGAAGATGGCCCCCAGCCTCAGGACCAAAAACAACAGCAACATTTTCCTTCGATCACCACTGTGAGTAAGCGCTGGTCCGGTCTCTTTAACAGTGTGAAGCGTGGATCCAGGTGCTCTTTCCTTCAAGTTTTACTGACATAGCTTTTCACGACCATAAGACCACCAGGCTTCAAATTGTGACAAGTGTTGGTTTCTGCTGAATCTGGAAGGGAAGAATAAACTAAAACATGGGTGTTAGCAACATTTTTACTAAGTTGAATAACATATTGAACAGCACGGTCAGTTTCTTCTGACAACTACTGAGACTGAAAATTTGCAACTGAGGGCCTAGCACCAAACAATATCTCATATGGGGAAAGGCCATGTTTTGCAATAGGGGTAGTACGAATGTGTAAGAGCCCTGGCCATGGAGCCGTAGTCTCCTGCATCAATTTGGTCAATTGTCCCTTCAGTGTGCTGTTCAGCCTCTTAACTTTCCCACTAGATTGTGGATGGTATGGAGTATGGAGGGCTACAGTGGATCCAAGCATTGTCAGAACCTCCTGATACACATGAGAAGAGAAGGCCGGGCCTTGGTCACTTTCAACAACTTCTGGAACACCATATCTGCATTTGACTTCCATCACCAGTTTCTTTGCTGTGGTCTTTGCAGTCACGTTGGTAACGGGGAATACTTCTGGCCAACTGGAGAACATATCGACAACCACCAGACAATATTCATACCTTCCAGACTTAGGCAACGTGATGAGGTCCACCTGGAGCCTTTGGAAAGGATAGTCGGGCTTAGCAAGGTGCTTCGGGGTTACACGTTGAAGTTGACCGGGATTGCAGGTCTGACAGATACCTCGATGTGTGGGCCCATGCGCCCACGTGGCAATAGCAGGGTACATCCGCCTAGGGAGACACACAAGTTGGTCCTTTTTCCAGAGACCATTGTCCATATGTGCTCCATCAGCTTTCCAGTGCTTCACTTCTTCCTTTGGAGACGTTCTCTGCATCGTCATTAAGCGGTCTCGCGGGGTCCGGCAGAAAACCTCAGTCTGGCATAGATCATCAGGTTCCTGTAGAGTCAGTGTTTCTTGTAACTGTTTACACTGAGAGCATGTGGTCACCATAGCTGGTATGGTCTGTTCAACGGGTAGGAGAGCAGCAGCTTTTGCTTGCATATCCGCAAAGGCGTTACCACCAGTCTGTGGACTGTTCCATAGTACCGTGCTCCTTAACTTTGATAATGACCACCTGAGTAGGTAATTCGATTGAGTCCATGAGGGTTTTAACAGCTTCAGCATTCTTCACTGAGTCCCGGCGGTAGTAACAAACCCTCGATTGGTCCATAGGGCTCCGAAACCATGAGCAATACCAAATGCATACTGTGAGTCCGTATATATTAGCCCGCCTGTCTTTGGCCAGAACACATGCAGTAGACAGATCCTGAAGTTCTGCTTCTTGTGCTGACAGTGAGGGAGGGAGTGCAGCTCCGTGCACTACAGTGTCTTCCATAGTAACAGCGTATCCTGTGTGGAGTCTGCTAAAATCATCATATCTTGAACTGTCTTTCAGGGCCTTGTAGAGAGGTAGCATTATGCGGGATGCGTCCGGTATCCACTGACAACAATAAGTACATAGTCCAAGGAAACGCTGGAGTTCAGTCTCATCTTTTGTAGCTGACGGCTATTTTTCTTTCTTCTGTGAGGTGCCTGGCACTCTGAAGGAGACAGTGACCCAAAAATATCACTTGACCAAGGCAGAACCGAAGTTTCGAGGCCGAAACCCGACAGTTCAGATCTGCCAGATACTTGCGAAAACTAACAGTGGCAACAATGGCTTCCTGCTCTGTCTGTGCACACAACAAAAGATTACCCACATACTGAAGCAGCGTGACATAAGGATATTCTAACTGACAGGGTTAAACACACTCTCCCATATTTTTTTGCAAACTGATTGGGAAAGGGCGTGTAAGATACACATCTCATTATATTCATCTGCATAGGGGTTATATAACGTAAGGACCATCTGACCATCATCTTGGCTCACCAACTCTCTAGGTCTGCCCAGGTGCACTTATACGTCCATCATATTGTCTTTGTCTGTAAAATGGGAAAGGTTTGTTCTCAGGGTCAGCCAATTATTTTAGCGTAGCTAGCTAGTCAGAGGGCTTCCAGGGATAATACTCCTGTATCTGTCTTACACTACCTGATGTGGTTGGTTCTCTGGTGGTGGGGGTAACTAGATGACCGGTTGGGGGTGACATGACATGCTGGTCTACAGCTCCTTCCCAAAAGGATTACTGTCAGCTTACTCCCAAAAGTTAATGTCCCCACTACCCACTAAACACAATCCTGTATCAGGAACAGGAACAGGAACAGGAACACATGGGCTACTTGCACAGTGAACAAGTCTGTATGATCATGTTCACACACCACCAAGAAACCTGGTAGAGCAGCTTAGTATACATTTTTTGCAAAAAACGTATCAACCAAATACCCTGTTTTTTACATCTTTTACTAGCACTTGCGGATTACTGCAACATTTTTTCAAACTGAGTGTTTTTGGTTTTACTATTCTCTTTTGTGTCTTCACAATCCTGTATCAGCTTCTTATGTCACTACATGTGATCTTGTCTGGACAGGATTCAGTGTAATTCACTTAAGTTGGGTTGCAGCACAGATTATACAAGTATTTCTGCAGTCTGGGTTTGTCTGACCGCAATGTTTACAAGTCCATCTGTCTTGTCTTGGTCTGAGAATTAACATGGTGAGGGAGATTTCCAGAGAGGTTAAAATGGATATTGGAGTATGAGACTAGATTTGTGTAAGGGAGGGGGGCTGGAGCTGGAGTCTAGTGGGCCACTGATAAGGAATGGAGCTGCGTCCTTGAAGCTGCCGTTCCTGCTCCTTGAAGCTGCGGTGGGGGCTACAGAGCGCAGCTGCTGATACAGAATGGGTTAAGTTCTTCTGGAAACTTTGTACTACTTTTAATGCATGTCCGGAGTGGAATTCTCGATGTCAGGTCTAACTGACATTATTGCCTCTTTCAATTCAGATTTAAAACTCTGACATCAAAACTACCACAAAAACGTGTGAATGGGCTTTATTATACAGTGAAAACCCCAGATCTTTAAACACTACCATAAGACGCCCATAGAACTTCTCGGCAGTCTAGGATATATTGGTGCCTTGGGGTTAAGGGGCACAGAGCTTACAGTCGGGAGAAGAGACTTAATTTCCTGGGGAGGGACCATATGACCTAACAGGGAGCCCCCCTGTACCAAATTTCTTATTGTTTGCTTTCCCAACACATTAATCTCAGTCACTTTCTCAGTTCCTTCTTGCACCACAAAACATCCAGTTTTTTTGTCATAGCAATAGACAACTTTCCTTTTTTTTTTTCAACGTAACAAAACAGATCCGAATTCACTTTCTCTGTTAATCCTTAATTTGCTATATATCAACCATTCAACTTGAAACAGGTGAATCTTTTACCAATTTTTCAATTACACTGATAACCAAACAATCTCCTAAAACAAAACACATTTCACTTTAAACTTACAATAATTCTTTCTAATTCAATACAACATTGTACTATAGCGCATACTACACAAGGATAGAAAATTCCGAGGGAACGCAGCGACTCGCCCCCTCCATACCAGAAACACAGAGATAAGAATTTACAGCATTCCTCAACACAAAAGAAGAAAGGCACAGCGCAGCTGTCTGACCCCTCCCATCGGGTGTCTCGGAAAACCACACAGAGTAACGGAATACAGCAGTTCTCAGACTTAATTAATTTCTACAAAACCTTCACACAACTCATATGCCAGAACACCCTAGAAAAACTAATGATTGAGGTATTTTATAACCAAACACGGGCTCTGCATCCTTTCATCTTTCCTCTCCATCAACCTTTTTCCATTCCTCGTTCTTTAAACCTCGCGCAACTCGCAGATGAGCTTGCGCTTGTTCTAACAGTCCTTTATCTTTCAATATGCCCCTTTTTGTTCTCTATGAGATGGTGCCATGTAGACGGCTGCAATCACCCTGACGAAGGCAATCCTACATGCTTGTACAACCTCTCAACTTTCTTGACTGCTTTCTTCCCCTCCCGTGACTCTACTATTGTCTTGACTTCCACAGCATCCTCATCTAACCTGTGGGGCACGGACTTCTTCTGCTTCAAGAGACGCAACATGACTCACAGAATACTACGCCCTGCTGCAGCCCAGGATCGCTGACAGCGCTAACAACACTGTGTTCCCAACAAAAAAACAACACGGAGCCTCGCGTTCGACGTGTTATGAATAAAGAGCCTGTCCCTAACCTGAACACCAGTGATTAACAGTCTACCCTGTCACGATATTCTAAACAGTTGGGAGGCGGTCTCCTAGTGAGAACCCTCCACAGAAAAACAGGTGGTCCCCTCTCGGGACGTCTTAATTACCTAGTTGGTACAATATCACAGAGGCTGCGTCTCCTATCCCTTTCTCAAAGCCGCCCCAATCCACAAACTTCCTCAACCTTTCACTCTATCACTACTAGGCAATAGTCACGGGTAGGGTGGTTGAATGGAGTACAATGACCTGGTGGAGGAGGTGTGGTGTACACGAGGACGCGCAGAATGCGACGTCTCTCAGTTGCTGGTTCGAAGCGTGGCACAGGATCGCGCTCGGTCTCACCACTCGACCGGTCACTCCCCAGACCCAAGGAGACCACAGACTAACCAATAATGGCTGAAACACTAGCAAGTGTGACACACACATAGTATGTGATCTCCACTTACCGTGTTTAGAGGGTGATCAGTCCTCGAGGTCAGCCACTACGGGTGTCGTCCACGGACGTCCTGGCATGGGTCCAGGGGGTCTCGGATCGCGGGCCACGCCCCACGTTGGGCGCCAAATTGTCAGGGTCGTCATGACAATACCCTTCCTTCACCAGTCATTCCAAATCAGAATAAAAGCATTGGTACCGGATAAGAATGAGTCAGACAAAGGCTGGTTCAAACTCATTGCATGCTCGTGTGTCTACATAGTGTAGCAACGTCACAGCAACTGACTTTATTTTCTAATACACAACATTATATGATCTATTGGGGGAAGGTGTGCAGAGGGCGGGGATAGGCAGGGTTTAAGCAATGTATCTAGTATTCAGTCTTTCTGGTTGGCTCTGACATCATCTGATGAATCTTCCTTTCTCCACGTCGCTTTAAGTATCATTTCAAGAGAAATGATACTTGTCCTTCTGGAATGTGGAACTTGCTTCTTCAGCAGAATCAGAATTTAGGGCAAAGGTGAATACTGGCAGCCATGTTAAATACAGTTAAATTTGCATTAGCAAGCATAAGGGGAAAAACTTATTGTTTCACAGCATAAAAATATATAAAAGTACAAAAAATATATAAAGATATATATTTTCACCTTGACAATTTTACAAAGAGGAAATATAGGGATTGGGAAGGGGTTGTCCAACTAGTGAGGATCCCCTTTAAGTTATCGTGCTTTTACACACTTTGGACTACATAAATAAATACACATTGATCTGGATAAGTTGGAAACTTGGGCTGAAAGGTGGCAGATGAGGTTTAACAATGATAAATGTAAGGTTATACACATGGGAAGAAGGAATCAATATCACCATTACACACTGAATGGGAAACCACTGGGTAAATCTGACAGGGAGAAGGACTTGGGGATCCTAGTTAATGATAAACTTACCTGGAGCAGCCAGTGCCAGGCAGCAGCTGCCAAGGCAAACAGGATCATGGGGTGCATTAAAAGAGGTCTGGATACACATGATGAGAGCATTATACTGCCTCTGTACAAATCCCTAGTTAGACCGCACATGGAGTACTGTGTCCAGTTTTGGGCACCGGTGCTCAGGAAGGATATAATGGAACTAGAGAGAGTACAAAGGAGGGCAACAAAATTAATAAAGGGGATGGGAGAACTACAATACCCAGATAGATTAGCGAAATTAGGATTATTTAGTCTAGAAAAAAGACGACTGAGGGGCGATCTAATAACCATGTATAAGTATATAAGGGGACAATACAAATATCTCGCTGAGGATCTGTTTATACCAAGGAAGGTGACGGGCACAAGGGGGCATTCTTTGCGTCTGGTGGAGAGAAGGTTTTTCCACCAACATAGAAGAGGATTCTTTACTGTTAGGGCAGTGAGAATCTGGAATTGCTTGCCTGAGGAGGTGGTGATGGCGAACTCAGTCGAGGGGTTCAAGAGAGGCCTGGATGTCTTCCTGGAGCAGAACAATATTGTATCATACAATTATTAGGTTCTGTAGAAGGACGTAGATCTGGGGATTTATTATGATGGAATATAGGCTGAACTGGATGGACAAATGTCTTTTTTTCGGCCTTACTAACTATGTTACTATGTTACTATGTTACATTTGCAATCTCATTTGAGAGCTGGATTTTTCATGTTGACACATTGGAACCCTTTATGAGCACCTCACACCCAGCTCATAACAGCCAGTGACTAGGAAAATTGAAGGCGTTAAAGAGTCTTGTTCAATTCAAGATATAATGTTTGAACGTCCAAATGGCAGAGAGAAAATATCTTTCCCTATTCATAAAAATATGAAGGTTTTACTTCACAGTGAATGGAAGAAACAAGATAGAAAGTATTGCAAAAAATGTTAAAAGTAAATACTTATTAGAGGCGTCAGATTCTGGCTTTTGAGATAGAGCCCCTAAAATTGACATCTTCTATGCCCTTTGATGACAAGGGTATATTGAAAGAACCTATAGATAGCAATTCAGACATTTTTCTTAAAAGGGCCTGGAATGTGTCTGCCTATTAACCCTTATGGAAAATTAAATTAAATTATTTTTCTAAAGCAAGTCTAAAAATTAAAGCTGGAATCTGGTTGCTTCGAGCAACTGCACCACTTTTTGTCTGTACTAGCTTTTATATATGAGGCCCGGTATGTGTATTACAAAGAAACATGTGTCTTAAGGCTTATTTATAGCCTCGAAAGCTGTCATCCAGTTCACATAGCTCTTGGCAACAGACACGAATAATAATAACCAGAAATAAACTAGCTAATTTCTTCTCCAAGTTATGCAGCCATTTTGTCACCTGCTGATCACATGTCTGAAATCACAATGGCAGTTATCTTGTCGCCATCATCAGTGGCCCTAGTGGGGGGTGAGAGATATATTTACAGTACAGCATGTAAGTAGCAAAGTAACAAATATTTACAGCAATAAATATGGCATTTACCCTCGGTCCCATTATATGAAGATCTGCTGACATTTTACTGGCACAAACAGAATTTTCATTAACCTAATTGAAACAAACAATGATTCCATGTAAACTAAGGCCAGGATTACCCCATTATATGACCGCTGATCAGCTACAGTGGGGAAAAAAGTATTTAGTCAGCCACCAATTGTGCAAGTTCTCCCACTTAAAAAGATGATTGAGGCCTGTATTTGACATCATAGGTAGACCACAACTATGAGAGTCAAAATGAGAAAACAAATCCAGAAAATCACCTTGTCTGATTTGGCAAGATTTATATTGCAAATTATGGTGGAAAATAAGTATTTGGTCATTAACAAAAGTTCATCTCAATATTTTGTTATACACACGTGGTCAAAATTGTTGGTACCCCTCGTTTAATGACAGAAAAAAAACCAACGGTCACAGAAATAAATTGAATCTGACACAAGTAATAATAAAAAAATCTATGAAAATGAACAAATGAAAGTCAGTTTATTGTTTTTCAACCATGCGTCCACAGAATTTAAAAAAATAAGCCTCATGAAATAGGTCTGGACAGAAATGATGGTACCCTTAACTTAATATTTTGTTGCACAACCTTTTTTGGCAATCACTGCAATCAAACGATTCCTGTAACTGTCAATGGACTTCTGCTCCTCTCAACAGGTATTTTGGCCCACTCCTCAAGAGCAAACTGCTTCAGTTGTCTCGTGTTTGACGGTTGCTTTTTCCAGAAGACATGTGTCAGCTCTTTCCAAAGATGCTCAATAGGATTTAGGTCAGGGTTCATAGAAGGCCACTTCAGAAAAGTCCAATGTTTTCCTCTTAGCCATTCTTGAATGTTTTTAGCTGTGTGTTTTGGGTCATTATCATGTTGCCAGACCCATGACCTGTGACTGAGACCAAGCTTTCTGACACTGGGCAGCACATTTCTTTCTAGAATCCCTTGATAGTCTTGATATTTAATTGTACCCTTCACAGATTCTAGACACCCTGTGCCAGATGCAGCAAAGCATCCCCACAACATAACAGAGCCTCCTCCATGCTTCACAGTAGGGACAGTGTTCTTTTCTTGATATCATTCATTTTTCCGTGTGTGTACATAGAGCTGATGTGCCTTGCCAAAAAGTTCAATTTTTGTCTCATCTGTCAACAGGACATTCTCCCAGAAGCTTTGTGGCTTGTCAACATGTAGTTTGGCCAATTCCAGTCTGGCTTTTTAATGATTTTTTTTCAACAATGGTGTCCTCATTGGTCATCTCCCATGAAGTCCACTTGGCTCATACAACGACGGATGATGCGATCTGACACTGATGTTCCTTGAGCTTTAAGTTTACCTTTAATCTGTTTAGAAGTTTTTCTGGGCTCTTTTGTTACCATTCATATTTTCCGTCTCTTTGATTTGTCATCAATTTTCCTCCCACGGCCACGTCCAGGGAGGTTGGCAACAGTCCCATGGATCTTACATTTCTGAATAATATGTGCAACTGTAGTCAAAGAAACATCAAGCTCCTTGGAGATGGTCTTATAGCTTTTACCTATTTTCTCTATAATTTTCTTTGTAATCTCCTGAGATAACTCTTTCCTTTGTTTCGCCTGGTCCATGTTTAGTGTGATAAACACCATGTCACCAAACAGCACAGTGAGTATATGTAGCCCTATATACAGGCCCACTCACTGATTCCAAGATTGTAGACACCTGTGATGCTAGTTAGTGGACACACCTTGATTTAACATGTCCCTTTGGACATCATTGTTGTCCAGGCCCTTTTCATGATTTTTATTTTTTTTAAACGAGGGGTACCAACAATTTTGACCACGTGTTTATATCTCGTGTTGGCATTGACAGAGGTCAAACATTTTCTGTAAGTCTTGACAAGGTTGGCACACACTGTGGGTGGTATGTTAGCCAATTCCTCCATGTAGATCTCCTCTAGAGCAGTGATGTTTGGGCCTGTCGCTGGTCAACACAGACTTTCAACTCCCTCCAAAGGTTTTCTATGGGGTTAAGATCTTGAGACTGGCTAGGCCACTCCAGGACCTTCATATGCTTCTTAAAAAGCCACTCCTTCATTGCCCTGGTGGTGTGCTTGGGATCATTATCATGCTGAAAGACCCATCCACGGTTCATCTTCAATGCCCTTGCTGTTGGAAGGAGGTTTGCACTCAAAATCCCACGATACATGGCCCCATTCATTCTTTCACGTACGGAGATCAGTCATCCTGGACCCTTTGCAGAGAAACAGCCCCAAAGCATGATGTTGCCACTCCCATGCTGCACAGTAGATATGGTGTTCTTTGGATGCACATCAGCATTCTGTCTCCTCCAAATATGACGAGTTTTGTTTCTACCAAACAGTTCTACTTTAGTTTCATTAGACCATATGACATTCTCCCAATGCTCTTCTGGATAATCCAAATGCTCTCCATCAAACTTTTGATGAGCCCAGACATGTCTTAAGCAGTGGGACTCGTCTGGCACTGCAGGATCTGAGTCCTTGGCGGCGTAGTGTGTTACTGATGGTAGCCTTTGTTACGGTGGTCCCAGCTCTATACACGTCATTCACTAGGCCCCCCTTATGGTTCTGGGATTTTTGCTCACCTTTCCTGTGATCATTTTTACCCCATGGGGTGAGATCTTGCATGGAGCCCCAGATCAAGGGAGATTATCAGTGGTCTTGTATGCCTTCCATTTTCTTATTATTGCTCCCACAGTTGATTTCATCACACCAAGCTGCTTGCCTATTGCAGATTCAGTCTTCTCAGCCTGGTGTAGGGCAACAATGTTGTTTCTGGTGTCCTTCGACAGCTCTTTGGTCTTCACCATAGTGGAGTTTGGATTGTGACTGTTCAACAAGTTCAAACAAGTGCCATTACTACAGGTAATGAGTGGAGGACAGAAGAAGAAGAAGTTACAGGTCTGTGAGAGCCAGAAATCTTGCATGATTTTAGGTGACCAAATACTTATTTTCCACCATAATTTGCTAAATAAATCTTGCCAAATCAGATTACTACTATACTACGTATACTACGTGGCTCTGTGCTGTATACTATGTGGCTGGGCAATATACTACGTGGCTGGGCAATATACTACGTAGCTGGGCAATACACTACGTGACTGGGCAATATACTACGTGGCTGGGCAATATACTACGTGGCTGGGCAATATACTACGTGGTTGGGCAATATACTACGTGGTTGGGCAATATACTATGTGGTCTGTGCAATATACTACGTGGACTTGCATATTCTAGAATACCCGATGCGTTACAATCGGGCCACCATCTAGTATATATATAAATATATATATGCATGCGCCCTCTATCCTAGTATATGTGTCCTTCATCCCGGGCCCCATCCTGGTATATATATCCCCCATCTTGGTATATGTTCCCAGTTCTGCCACTTATGCCACTGTTCTTTAATGTATATAGCAAAACAAATCAATTATGCTCACCAAGGGTGTACATACAAGTCATGGGGCTCCATAGCAGAAGTAGAATGAACTCTCTATAGTCATTCATATAGCCTAATACACCCCATAGACTGCCATATATTATACTGTACAGCCCATAGTCCTTCATATAGAATAATACATAGTCCATAGTCATCCATAAATTATAATGCACAGGTCATAGTCATACATGTAGTATAATGCACCCCTTAGTTATCTACAAAAAATAATGCACACCATTGTCATCCATAAAGCATAATACGTGGCCCATAGTCTTCCAGAAAGTATAATGCAGTCCATAGTCATCCATAAAGTTTAATGCACCCGTAGTTATACATAGTAGTTTAATGCAGCCTCATAGTCATAAATAATAGTATAATACACCCCACAGTCATCCATAAAGTATAATGCACCACATAGTCATATATAGTAGTTTAATGCACCCCATGTCATATATAGTTGATTAATGCAGCTCCATAGTCATAAATAGTACTATAATGCACCATATAGTCATCCATAAAGTATAATGAACCCCATAGTCATACAGTATATAGTAGTCTAATGCACCCCATGGTCATATTTAGTAGTGTCGCAACTTATTTTAAAAACATATGTATAAATACATTACTCACCTTCCCTTCCCTCCAGCACTGCGTGCGTTCTGTTGTGAAGCTAGCAGCTGACTTTGGCACGCGACGGGAGCTTATACCGTCACTGCCATGGCTCCGTCACATGCACGCCGACATCAGCTGTTGGCCTCTGACTGGCTGGCAGCGTGTATTGTCGTGGATTGACCTAATGGGTCTATCCGTAGCAATACAGTTCAACTGGGTGTGCTTCCAAGGACGCACATCCAGTTGAAGTTTCTGTTTGCGTCGACGGGCTCCTGACCCAATATGCCCTGTCGCCGCTGGCCGACCGCAGTTGTTACGCCCCTGTATACACAAATAGATATCAATATAAAGCACCAAAGTCAATTAGAAAACAACTTCATGTATTAATAAAGGGGATAGTGGAAAATAAGAAGAAAAATGTGCTGGAAGTTAGGTAGATAGCATAAATATGGCTATAAAGTGAGTAAAAGGGTTATACCAATTCTCCAACATGGCTAAGCATCTTCATGGGTCCAAAAGCCTTCACCTCCCTGTGCACTCAGATGTACTGGACACGTCCCTGATGCCATTCTTGAGTCAGTGGTGTTGAACGGATCTCGCAGGTGAATCCTCTTTAGGAGACAGTCCTGGCACTTGCTGAATTTTTTGGTGTGACCTGAAACCTTCTTCACAGTAATTGAACCTCTCACTTTGAAGATCCAATAAATGCTTGATTTAGGGGCAATCTTACAAGAAGCAATGTCCTTGTCTGTAAAGCCCCTTTTGAAGCAAAGCCCAATAAATAAAAGAGTGTCCGATGACCCAAATTATGACTGGACCTAAAAATGAAATAGAGATTAATCATCGTATAAATCATGCCGAACATATAACTTAAACCTCCCCGACTCCCATCTTCCTAATTGTCTGATTTGAGAATCGCAAAGGCCGGCCCTAGAAACCTCAGTAGCAGCTCCAATTCCAAAGGAGTGAGAAGTGATTCTAAGATGCTGTTTCCCTAAGGGTATGTGCACACGTCAGGATTTCTTGCAGAAATTTTCCTGACAAAAACCGGACATTTCTGCCAGAAATCCGCATGCGTTTTTACCGCGATTTTGACGTGTTTTTGACGCGTTTTTGACACTTTTTGTGCGTTTTTTCCCAAATGCATACATTGCGGGAAAAACGCAGAAAATCCGCAAAACTAATGAACATGCTCATTTTTTTACAGCGATGCGTTTTTTTCGCGGAAAAAAACGCATCCATGTGTACAAAACATGCAGAATGCATTCTAAATGATAGAATGCATAATGTA
Source organism: Ranitomeya imitator (assembly GCF_032444005.1). Classification (NCBI taxonomy): domain Eukaryota; kingdom Metazoa; phylum Chordata; class Amphibia; order Anura; family Dendrobatidae; genus Ranitomeya; species Ranitomeya imitator. The sequence continues at coordinate 512,944,165 of NC_091285.1, forward strand.
TGCATTTTTAATGAGTTTTTATAGCGTTTTTAGCGCGAAAAAACGCAAAAAAAAAACGCAAAAAAACCTGAACACTCTCAAACAGCTCTTTAAAATAAAGTTAAATTGAAAAACCGTAGCCGGTGAACCATCTTTATGCAGGAATAAAGGGCCATCCAAATTAGGTCTAACAAGCAACCTCTTTTTGATGCTTGCAACTGGACAGATAATAGGGCCGAAAAAAGAAAGAATCTTCAAACTGGATCCCCTTGCCAATTGATGCGTTTTAGATCTTTTAATTGACAAAATTATAAAATCGTCATAGACCTTTAACCCCTCTCTGACCTTAGAGGTACTATCCCATGGAGGTGCCCTGGGCCTATCTGACCCTCGACGGGATAGTACATCATAGCGATCGGCCACGCTCACGGGGGGGAGCACGGCCGATCGCGGCCGGGTGTCAGCTGCCTATCGCAGCTGACATCCGGCACAATGTGCCAGGAGCGGTCACGGACCGCTCCGGGCACATTAACCCCCGGCACACCGTGATCAAACATGATCGCGGTGTGCCGGTGGTATAGGGAAGCATCGCGCAGGGAGGGGGCTCCCTGCGGGCTTCCCTAAGCCCCCCGCAACAACGCGATGTGATCGCATTGCTGCGAGGGTCTCCTTACCTCCCTCCCTGCTCCAGGCCCGGATCCAAATGGCCGCGGCATCCGGGTCCTGCAGGGAGGGAGGTGGCTTACCAAGTGCCCTGCTCAGAGCAGGCGCTTGGTAAGCCTGCACTGCTGTAAGTCAGATCGATGAGTGCTGTGCAAACTGTCAGATCACCGATCTGTGATGTCCCCCACTGGGACAAAGTAAAAAAAGTAAAAAAAAAAATTTCCAAATGTGTAAAAAAAAAAAAATCCTAAATAATGAAAAAAAAAAAAAATTATTCCCATAAATACATTTCTTTATCTAAATAAAAAAAACAATAAAAGTACACACATTTAGTATCGCCGCATCCGTAACGACCCCCCCCCCAAAAAAAAGGCAAAAAACAATGCTTTATTCTCATACCGCCAAACAAAAAGTGGAATAACACGCGATCAAAAAGACGGATATAAAAAACCATGGTACTGCTGAAAACGTCATCTTGTCCCGCAAAAAACGAGCTGCCAGACAGCATCATCAGCGAAAAAATAAAAAAGTTATAGTCCTCAGAATAAAGCGATGCAAAAATAATTATTTTTTCTGTAAAATAGTTTTTATTGTATAAAAGCGCCAAAACATAAAAAAAATTATATAAATGAGGTATCGCTGTATTCAAACTGACCCGAAGAATAAAAATGCTTTATCCATTTTACCAAACGCGGAACGATATAAACGCCTCCCCCAAAAGAAGTTCATGAATAGCTGGTTTTCGGTCATTCTGCCTCACAAAAATCGGAATAAAAAGCGATCAAAAAATGTCATGTGCCGGAAAATGTTACCAATAAAAACATCAACTCGTCCCGCAAACAACAAGACCTCACATGACTCTGTGGACTCAAATATGGAAAAATTATAGCTCTCAAAATGTGGTAATGCAAAAAATATTTTTTGCAATAAAAAGCGTCTTTCAGTGTGTGACGGCTGCCAATCATAAAAATCCGCTAAAAAACCCGCTATAAAAGTAAATCAAACCCCCCTTCATCACCCCCTTAGTTAGGGAAAAATAAAAAAATTAAAAAAATGTATTTATTTCAATTTTCCCATTAGGGCTAGGGTTAGGGTTAGGGCTAGGGTTAGGGCTAGGGTTAGGGCTAGGGCTAGGGTTAGGGCTAGGGTTAGGGCTAGGGTTAGGGCTAGGGCTAGGGTTAGGGCTAGGGTTAGGGTTAGGGCTAGGGTTAGGGCTAGGGTTAGGGCTAGGGTTAAGGATACAGTTAGGGTTGGGGCTAAATTTAGAGTTAGGGTTGGGGCTAAAGTTAGTGTTAGGGTTTGGATTACATTTACGGTTGGGAATAGGGTTGGGATTAGGGTTAGGGGTGTGTCTGGGTTAGGGGTGTGGTTAGGGTTACCGTTGGGATTAGGGTTAGGGGTGTGTTTGGATTAGGGTTTCAGTTATAATTGGGGGGTTTCCACTGTTTAGGCACATCAGGGGCTCTCCAAACGCGACATGGCGTCCGATCTCAATTCCAGCCAATTCTGCGTTGAAAAAGTAAAACAGTGCTCCTTCCCTTCCGAGCTCTCCCGTGTGCCCAAACAGGGGTTTACCCCAACATATGGGGTATCAGTGTACTCAGGACAAATTGGACAACAACTTTTGGGGTCCAATTTCTCCTGTTACCCATGGGAAAATACAAAACTGGGGGCTAAAAAATAATTTTTGTGGGAAAAAAAGGATTTTTTATTTTCTCGGCTCTGCGTTATAAACTGTAGTGAAACACTTGGGGGTTCAAAGTTCTCACAACACATCTAGATAAGTTCCTTGGGGGGTTTAGTTTCCAATATGGGGTCACTTGTGGGGGGTGTTTCTACTGTTTAGGTACATTAGGGGCTCTGCAAACGCAATGTGACGCCTGCAGACCAATCCATCTAAGTCTGCATTCCACATGATGCTCCTTCTCTTACGAGCTCTGCCATGCGCTCAAACGGTGGTTCCCCCCCACATATCGGATATCAGCGTACTCAGGACAAATTGGACAACAACATTTAGGGTCCAATTTCTCCTGTTACCCTTGGAAAAATACAAAACTGCGGGCTAAAAAATAATTTTGGGGGGAAATTTTTTTTTGTTTTATTTTTACGGCTCTGCATTGTAAACTTCTGTGAAGCCTTTGGTGGGTCAAAGTGCTCACCACACATCCAGATAAGTTCCTTAGGGGGTCTACTTTCCAAAATGATGTCAATTGTGGGGGGTTTCTACTGTTTAGGTACATTATGGGCTCTGCAAACGCAATGTGACGCCTGCAGACCATTCCATCTAAGTGCATTCCAAATGGCGCTTCTTCCCTTCCGAGCCCTCCCATGCGCCCAAACGGTAGTTCTCCCCACATATGGGGTATCAGCGTACTCAGGACAAATTGGACAACAACTTTTGGGGTCCAATTTCTCCTGTTACCCTCGTAAAAATACAAAACTGGGGGCTAAAAAATAATTTTTGTGGGAAAAATTTTTTGTTTTATTTTTACGGCTCTGCATTATAAACTTCTGTGAAGCCCTTTGTGGGTCAAAGTGCTCACCACACATCCAGATAAGTTCCGTAGGGGGTCTACTTTCCAAAATGGTGTCACTTGTGGGGAGTTTCAATGTGGCTCTCCAAATGCAACATGACGTCCCATCTCAATTCCTGTCAATTTTGCATTGAAAAGTGAAATGGCGCACCTTCCCTTCCGAGCTCTCCCATGCGCCCAAACAGTGGTTTACCCCCACATATGGGGTATCAGCGTACTCAGGACAAATTGTACAACAACTTTTGGGGTCCAATTTCTTCACTTACCCTTGGGAAAACAAAAAATTGGGGGCAAAAAGATGATTTTTGTGAAAAAATATGATTTTTTTTTTATGTTTCTGCATCATAAACTTCTGTGAAGCACTTGGTGGGTCAAAGTGCTCACCACATCTCTAGATAAGTTCCTTAGGGGGTCTACTTTCCAAAATGGTGTCGCTTGTGGGGGGTTTCAATGTTTATGCACATCAGTGGCTCTCCAAACGCAACATGGCGTTCCGTCTCAATTCCTGTCAATTTAGCATTGAAAAGTCAAACGGCGCTCCTTCCCTTCCGAGCTCTCCCATGCGCCCAAACAGTGGTTTACCGCCACATATGGAGTATCAGCATACTCAGGATAAATTGTACAACAACTTTTGGGGTCCAATTTCTTCTCTTACCCTTGGGAAAATAAAAAATTGGGGGCAAAAAGATGATTTTTGTGAAAAAATATGATTTTTTATTTTTATGGTTCTGCATTATAAACTTCTGTGAAGCACTTGGTAAGTCAAAGTGCTCACCACACCTCTAGATAAGTTCCTGGGGGGTCTACTTTCCAAAATGGTGTCACTTGTGGGGGTTTCCACTGTTTAGGCACATCAGGGGCTCTCCAAACGCAACATGGCGTCCCATCTCAATTCCTGTAAATTTTGGATTGAAAAGTCAAATTGCCCTCCTTCGCTTCCGAGCTCTGTCATGCGCCCAAACAGTGGTTTACCCCCACATATGGGGTATCAGCGTACTCAGGAGAAATTCTACAACAACTTGTGCGGTCCATTTTCTCCTGTTACCCTTGGTAAAATAAAACAAATTGGAGCTGAAGTAATTTTTTTGTGAAAAAAAGTTAAATGTTCATTTTTATTTAAACTTTCCAAAAATTCCTGTGAAACACCTGAAGGGTTAATAAACTTCTTGAATGTGGTTTTGAGCACCTTGAGCGGAGCAGTTTTTAGAATGGTGTCACACTTGGGTATTTTCTATCATATAGACCCTCAAAATGACTTCAAATGAGATGTGGTCCCTAAAAAAAATGGTGTAAAAATGAGAAATTGCTGGTCAACTTTTAACCCTTATAACTGCCTAACAAAAAAAAATTTTGGTTCCAAAATTGTGCTGATGTAAAGTAGACATGTGGGATATGTTACTTATTAAGTATTTTGTGTGACATATCTCTGTGATTTAATTGCATAAAAATTAAAAGTTGGAAAATTTTGATATTTGCCAAATTTTCGCCAAATTTCCATTTTTTTTTCACAAATAAACGCAGGTAATATCAAAGAATTTTTACCACTGTCATGAAGTACAATTTGTCACGAGAAAACAATGTCAGAATCACCAGGATCCATTGAAGTGTTCCAGAGTTATAACCTCATAAAGGGACAGTGGTCAGAATTGTAAAAATTGGCCCGGTCATTGACGTGCAAACCACCCTTGGGGGTAAAGGGGTTAAGTCTGAGATCATCAATCCGGAGGGCTAAGATTTCTTACAAGAAACCAATTCTCCTATGCGGAGGGCCCCAAAAAACGCCAAGCAAAAAGACGCATAAAATAATAAAACCTCATCCGAATTTAAACAAACTTGGCTTAAAGCCGAGCAAAGGTCTTTCAAAAGTGAAAAAAGAAATTGGGCGTCTGTTGTCCGGATGAAAACTACCTTTCTTGAAGCCTTTCAAAAATTGCCTAATCAGAAAAAGAGAAGTCAAAGATGCTTCACCGAAAAGCCTAAGAAAAAATTAAACGCCTGCCAAGTATTTGGTAACAGCAGAATAGGATAGGCCTTTATCAATTAAAGACTCTGCAAATTTCAAATCAGAAATGGGGCTAGCTACTTTGGGATTGAACATATTTAAGTTACAAAAATTAAAGGGACTCTGTCACCTGAATTTGGGGGGAACAATCTTCAGCCATAGGGGCAGGGTTTTCGGGTGTTTGATTCACCCTTTCCTTACCCGCTGGCTGCATGCTGGCTGCAATATTGGATTGAAGTTCATTCTCTGTCCTCCGTAGTACATGCCTGAACAAGGCCTCTATGTCATCACCCGGGGTCATTTCCTGCAGTGCTCTCCTTACAACCTTCCGGATGGAAAAAGTGTTCACTTACCTTAGAGTTGGAGCTGCCGCCGTGCCACAAACGGCCCCGGTGAGCAAATTGATCTGTTGCTGCTGTTGTTGTCAGTGCTCGTCTGGTTGCTGCTGCTGGAGCTGCTCCTGTTGCTGGAGCTGCTGCATAAGCAACTTACTTGTCTCTGGCTGTGCCAGCTGTTGCTGCTGTAACTGTTGCTGGTGCTGTTGCGCTTGCACCAGATATTTAATCAGGTCCTCCATTTTACCTCACGTTGTTTGCTAGCCTGTGGCCGCCTTCACACAGGACATGCAGTACCTCTTGTAGCAGTCACACGTGTTCGCTGTCCGTCCTTCTAACACCAAATGTAGGGAATGCTATTCACTTGGGTGCGTCCGGAGGCAAAACAGGATGCAATTCCATTTAAACGTCCATGTTGGTTTATTGTTGCTTCATAAACCATCCATAAGCAAGGGAAAAATAAACAGCCTTCAGTGCAGGTAAAACAAAGAAAACAGTTCTTTGGACAAAGTCCCTTGTTAGCCAGTCCTGGTCACACAGGCTGGATAGCATCCAGTATACTGGCTCAGTCTGAATATCCCACACAGGGGGCCTTCTCCTTCCACAAACAGCCATGTGCCAAACAACGGCATACAATTTTAACATGTTAACCATACCCATGCTCAGATTCAGATCTCCTCCCGAGATCTCGGGAGACGAGATCTGAATCTGATCATGCACCGCCCCCCGCGGCCATTTTCCCGGAGGCCACTGCATCGCAGCAATGGAGCTGCCGGGGCCTCTGGGCTTTGAGGAAATGCCGGAGGAGCCCCAACTGACTGTGCACTAAGATACGCCGCCGCCGCCCCACAGCACAGAGCCCCGACGCTGCACGAAGAGGAGCCACCTCCCGACAGCACAGCACCCACGCGGCACAAAGAGGAGCAGCCGCCGCCGCTCCCCAGCACAGAGACCCCACACTGCAGATACAATGAGGTAATGGGGGATACTCCACTCACACTTTCCTGTGAGACGCCCCCTCTTCGTCATCGGGACAACTCCCCCCCACCCACCATATACACATTAGTGTCTGCACCAGGCGTACAAGATGACACCCGGCGTATAAGATGACCCCCGACTTTTAAGAAGATTTTATATTTTAACTGGAAAAGTTGGGGGGTCGTCTTATACGCCCAGTTGTCTTATACGGAAAATACGGTAGCTATGTTGTGGGCCCCAGGGATGATTTTCTCTGGTGGACCCAAGGTGCTCCAGTCCGACGCTGCATGCGTTGTGTTTTACAGCCAAGTCATTGCTGATACAGCATGTCCCCTACCAGACGCATCCCTCCATTAATTGCTAGTGTTGAGGAGGTAGTGCTATGTGCAATTAATCTCTACCTTTTCGGATATGATGTGAACCGCAGTGGTATCCCAAGCATTATGGCAACTGCAATAGATGTCTCTCTTGATGTCAATGCCGGAGCATACACAGTCTACCATAACATAATAAAGTGCACAGCAGGTGTGACATGTTAAGATGTATGCTGCTTATTCAGAGGTGATTCTGTTTTGAGATACTAAATATTCACTTTGGGAAACATTTTGCTTCTATTATTATCCCACAGCTTAGCACAACAGCTGTCTTATGCGGTCTGTCACTGCACTTTGTGAATGGCCTCACCTCTGCTGACAATCGCTGCTAACGGACATACTTTTTGGCCGCCCACTGCCAGATGATGCTTCTTATCATCACAATTCCCGCGCAGAGCATAACTTTCTAAAGTTAATATGGCACACAATACAAAGCCAGGAGAGCTGCCAAGCACCATACTCTTCTAAAGACAGCTGCTTTATCACTCTTTATTTAGTGTCAGCAGCGCAGGCACACAACAGACATCATGCCAGACGTGTCTTCTATGTGTATTTTTAACACATCATTCTCTAGCTTCAATACGGATTGCTAAGAGGAGCGTGAATGCCAATATGACAATCACTTGTATGTACTGTAAGGCTATGTTCACACAAATCCAATAATCTTTATACCAGGCTATTTGCACTCCCGTGGGTGTAGAATCCAAGGCTTCTTATTATCCAAAAAAGGTTTTTATTATTTCTCAAGAAAAAGCACATATGGATCGCCCCCATGGGGCCGTGGGGTACTCGGTACCGGGTCCTTCGGTTCACATGGGAATCCATGTTAAAGGGAAAGGTCTTTAAATGGATAGTTCGTGATGCCACCTGTGGTACTTGGTCAGGGTGACCGACGCTGTTGTAAGGGGTCCGCTGGGGTGATGTTATGGCAGCTAGATGGTATACATACCCACAGGTGAAGTATGTCCCCAGGGCTTCCCTGTGTGTAGATGGTGATGGTGGATGGTGTGAGGCGCAGTGAAGAATGAGGACACAAGGGTGCAGTCTCTTTACCTTTACTGAAGACTTCAGCATCCACAGTCCAGAGCACCAGATCACAGGGCAGGCAGAGTCCGGCCGGTTTGGAGGCAAGTCCAAAGTCCCCTTGTCCAGGTGGAAATCAGTAGCCTTTCTCTAGCGCTGCAGTGTTGTAGTCCCTTACTGCTAAGCTTCTCATAAGGTCCTCACAACTGTTGTAGATGTTATCGGTGTTATGTCTTTCTCTCTGTCCCCCGGATAGGATAGGACAAACCCGGATGACCGGTGGCTTGAGGTGTTTTACAGGGACTCTATCATGCCCCAGCCTCTAAGGGGTTGCCACCTTGCCTCCTGGGTGTAGGGCGGACAGGTAACGTGAAATTAGCTGTCCTGCCGGTCTCTGGAGCAAGGCACAAAGGATCGTTACTCCCTCGGTGTTCCGGTTACCGGGGTTCTGCGCCTCAGAAGGAGGCTGGTCCCCCCCTCTGGTATCCAGTCCTTTGCTACGACTTCTTTGCACGCTCGCTGCAATACAGTTCTCCTTTGATGTCTCTTTCTGAGAGCTGCAGCTCTGAGGGCCTGCACAGCTCTGTATCCTTCTCTCTCGATCTCTGACAGGATCCCACCCGTGCCAGGGACCAACTACCTGTGTGAAGCTCAGCCAGCAACTAACTCATTTTCCCTACAGGCAACAAGTTTTACCTAAGTGTGGTGAGTGACCTAATAAATAGAAGCAAGGCTCGCCCTGGTGGTCTGGAGTGTGAAATGTGTTGCATGTTTGTGATACCTGGATTCAGTTGTCCTTCTTTGTCTCCAAACGTAACATCACCCTTCCCTAGAGGAGAATGATATTACTGAAACGATCAGGACCCTGGTGCGCTGCGCTTACAACGCGTTTCAACAGTATAAATGTGTTCCTCAGGTATATTGTCATGACAATAAAAACCTTTTTTGGATAATAAGATGCCTTAGATCCTAAACCCATGGGAGCGCATTTAGCCTGGTATAAAGTTTATTGGATAACACTCCTATGGTTACTTAGTCTGAGTGACATACTAGCTACCAGGGATTTGCAGCATACCGACCACAGAAGAAATCCACCTTTGAACACCTAATGGTCCCAAGTGACCTATATGCAAGATATCAAGGTTTATAAAAGGTGAGTCCCACCTATATTCACCTACAACTTTATTATGCATTTACATTTAGATCGGTGAGCTTTTTCCCTTTCCTCCCCTTAAATCAGAATGTTCACACATATATGATTGATGAGGATTTAAGGATTCTCTGGCTAAATCCTCATCACATCTGCTGACATTGTGCATCCAATGCAAGTGATTGCCAAATGTGTAGCAAGGTCTATACTATGCACAGTTTTAGCTCCATTAAATGACAATTTTACAAATCCTCATATAGTCCTGCTGGCACATCAATGAAAAATCCAAGTTTCAATCTTGGCTTTCTGCGATTGATTCTTTGTAATATACTGTACACATCAAAATTTGCCATAGGAAAATCCTGCACATGTGAACAAGCCTTTAGTATCTAAAACTAGAATACTACTGTCAAGCATAAAATGACTGTTGCGTGTCACAAGCAGTAGTGTGGCTCAGGAGTTATCCAGATAGTTATAGTATAGATATAGTTTTCTATATGACTCCAGTGTGTAGTCTGCTTGAGATAATGAAATTAGATTGTGAGCCCACGTTGAGGACAGACACTGATGTGCGTGATGATGACCTCTCCATAGCTTTATCTGGTCATAAATCATTTAATAAAATTGTAGAAAATAAGATGTGTGGATTTGAAATTTGCAGCGCCTGTCAACTTAGGCTAAGTCCACAGGAAATTTTTTGTCCCTAAAAATAATGATTTTTTTTTATCTGTGTGATGGTCCATTGGTCATGTTATGTCCATAGTTTACATCTGTATGTATAATTGATATCCAGTATTTGAATCCATAAAACATCCATTATTTTACACAATAAAAAAGTAGTAAAAGCCCTTTGTAATCTTTGCAATGGATCCATTAAAAATGGATGCCATACAGATGGTGTTCATACAGCAGTCATTTTTATTTTGTGCACCCATTGAAATCTTTGGGCAAATCTCATGTGAAAAATGGATGAGACTAGTAACTGCTGCAATTTCTTTTCGGGCAGTCCCACACGTCCAGATAATTCCAGCACCGGAAAAATCGGTACCGGACTTATCCGTGTCCGTGTGCCCGTGCGTTTCTGTGGCACATCAGTGTGGCACACGTGTGCCGCCTGGGTGCCGACTGGGTACCACACGCACCGTGCAGGAGACACGTTGTCCGTGTGCAGTCCGTGGGGCCGCTCATTTACAGTAATGAATATGCGGCTCCACCCCTATGGGAGGTGGAGCCGCATATTCATGACTGTAATCGGCGGCCCCACGTGACCGCTCATACAGTAGAAGGTGCGGCCAGGACAGGACGCTGCGAGGGAGCCGGGTGAGTATTTTAATAACAGCGGGCGGGCGCACTGGGGGTGGGAGGGGGTTGGGGACATGGATCTTTATTTTAAACATGAGAAACAAACAAAAAAAAGGATTATTCATATCTTCTCTACAGCAAACGCTGCTGCAGAGAAGATATGAATGGCGGCTTCAGCACCACGTGGGGGGGACAGCGCTTACTGTAGCGCTGTCTCCTGCACGGCACACGGACTGCACACAGACAACGTCCGTGTGCGGTACGTGTACGTGTTTTACACGGACCCATTGACTTTAATGGGTCCGTGTAATCCGTGCACTCCCACGAACACTGGCATGTCTCCGTGTTTTCCAAACGGACACACGGTCCGTGAAAACACGCTGACATGTGCAGAGACACATTGATTTCAATGTGTCTACGTGAGTCAGTGTCTCCGGTATGTGAGGAAACTGTCACCTCACATACTGGAGCCACTGACGTGTGAAACCGGCCTTCCACAAAGACTAGTAATCCTTGTGGAAAAACATTCATGTACTAACATAGATTAATAGTGATGAGCGAATACACTCGTTACTCGAGATTTCTCAAGCACGCTCGGGTGTCCTCCGAGTATTTTTTAGTGCTCGGAGATTTAGTTTTTCTTGCCGCAGCTGAATGATTTACATCTGTTAGCCAGCATAAGTACATGTGGGGATTCCCTAGCAACCAGGCAACCCCCCACATGTACTTATGCTGGCTAACAGATGTAAATCATTCAGCTGCGGCAAGAAAAACTAAATCTCTGAGCACTAAAAAATACTCGGAGGACCCCCGAGCATGCTCGAGAAATTTTGAGTAAAGAGGATATTCGCTCATCACTATAGATTAACCTTGGTCTGTTATTCACACAACATAGAGGGAAAAAACGTTTGTGTTAATTTAATGTCACTTTGTGGATTTTATCTCCAACATTATGGATGAAATTTCACCACTCCAGCGTCAATCCCCTTGTTAAGTATCATTTACAGTGGGTGAAATAAGTATTGAACGCGTCACCAATTTTCTAAGTAAATATATTTCTAATGGTGCTATTGACATGAAATTCTCACCAGATGTCAGTAACAACCCATTCAGTTCATACAGGCATATAAATCAAACCATAGATCTCCATAAATTAAGTTATGTGTAATAATAAGAAATGATACAGGAAAAAAGTATTAAACATGCTTACTCAAATGTATTTAATTCTTCATACAAAAGAACCTTTGTTGGTGATGACAGCTTTAAGACACCTCCTGTATGGAAAAGCAAGTTTCATGTATTGCTCACGTGTAATTCTGCCCCATTCTTCCACAAAAACACTCTTCAAATCCTGAAGCTCCCCTGGGATCCTACTATGAAATCTGAGATTTAGTTTCTTTCATAAATTTTCTATTGGATTCAGCTCAGGTGATTGGCTGAGTTTCCTTGGTTGTGTCTTTGGGATCAGTCTTTTGAATAAATGTCCACACTTGTTTCATTTTCATCATCAGCAGATTTTTATCAAGAAAGTCTCAGTACATTTATCCATTCATCCTTCTTTCAATTATATGAAGTTTGCCAGTGCCGTTTGCTTAAAAACAGCGCAATACATGATGTTTCACTCTCCAAATTTCAATGTTGGTATGGTGTTTTTGGGGTGATATGCAGTGCCTTTTGGCCTCCAAACATGGTGTATATTACGGCCTTCCAAAGAGTTCAATTTTGGTCTCATCTGACTAGACTATATTCTCCCAGTATTTCATAGGCTTAATGTTGTTGAGTAGTGATGGGTGAACCCCTGGATGTGTGGGTCAAGTGAGTTTGGACAAATAGTTAAAAAAATAAAAAATGTTTGGTTCAATTACCAGAACAATACCTGTATCCCATTCACATGAATGGAGGGCCTGAACATCTGTTTTTTTCCATGCTGTCATCTGCATGACAGCGCGGCAAACACAGCTGTGGTCTGCAATACTAAACTGTCAGGGTTAGCAAGGCTGGTTATCAAGAGTAGAGGGATCCCCATGACATTTTTTAAAATTATTTAAGTAAATCATTAAAAAAACGGCGTGGTGTTCCCCTCATTTTTGACAACCAGCGAAGCTAAAGCAGACAGCTAGGGGCTGGTATTCTCAAGCTGGTAAGGGGCCATGAATATTGGCCCCCCAGCCTAAAAATAGCAACCAGCAGCTGCCCCAGAAAAGGAGCATCTATTTGATGCACCAATTCTGGCACTTTACCCGGTTCTTCCCACTTGCCCTGTGGCGGTTCATATTTGTGGGGTTGATGTCACCTTTGTATTTTTAAATGACATCAAGCCAAGCAGGTAGTTAGTTAGCAGATATTCAGTTAGCATTTTGTAAGAAAATTCTCACGGTGAACTTACTAAGCTCAGTGCTGCACCATGAGATATTTTCTCACGGTGGTAGCAGTGATCTCACTGAGATCACCGCAGTTCATTGGCCCGGCTCACACTGAAGTGAACTGGGTGTCATGCACACGTGAGACGAATATCCTAGAGTGGACCCTCTAGGCCGCGGTACCGAACCCCCCTGGGTGAGTTGACCTAGTGGAACCAACCCCTATACAGGGATCATCAGGGGCAAATCCAGGGGGTTCAAATACCACGACAGCTGGTCCCGAGAGGACGGCTTGTAGGAAAGTGGGGGTTGAGGAAGGACTAGCACGAGGATTAGGGTGGGACTCAAAATGATGGCAACTGGGAGTGCAGAGGATAAGGAACGACAGAAGGAGGAGAGGAACCCAGGAGAAAACACACCGGATACGGAACTGCAAGGGACAAGAGCAGGATTGGGACTATGGAGGGAACGGGAACAAAAACAGAGTAAGGCAGAGAAGTGGCAAGCTATGAGGAAATAGGCGCAAGGGAGCCTGAAAATACCACAGGGAAACACAAAAATTAGGCGCTTCTGGAAAGATAGTGCAGGTTAATTTACCCCCGTACAAACCCCCATTGGCCAGGAAGGTGCTTCCGGGTCAGGGCGCATCGATGTCATAACATGGAGGGAATGCACGCCGCCGTGTCCTGAGCGGTCCAGTGCGCATGTGCGAACCCCGGAGTCTAGTAGCCGGCTGCAAGACCGGAAATACAGGAGGAGCGTGGGCATGCCGGGATGCCGGAGCAAGAGGACCCACGACAGAGAGCGGAATGGCTGCCAAGTGAGTGAGGGAGGATTGGGCAGCAGCCGAGGGCATAACAGTACCCCTTCCCTTAAGTCCCCCCTTCCTAAGGCCGGAAAGAAACCTCCCAAAAATCTGAGGTGTGTTGATGTTCTCCCGTGGTTCCCACGATCTCTCCTCAGGCCCAAAACCCTTCCAATCAATCATGAAGAATGTCCTCCCTCTAACTCTCTTCATGGTGAGGACATCATTCACCTCAAATAAGTTCTCGGTACTAACGGGTTTTGACACCAAGCCGGAAATTGAATGGAAATGATTGAGTATCACAGGTTTAAGTAAGGACAAATGAAAGGTGTTAGGGATATGGAGTGAGGCAGGCACCTTCAATTTGTAAGAGACATCAATAACTCGTCTCAGGACTACGAAAGGATCAATGTAGCATGGACCTAACTTCTAGGATGGAATCTTTAGCCTGATGTATATGGAAGAGAGCCAAACTTTATTGCCAGGAAGGTATGACGGGGAGTCCAAGCATCTCTTATCGGCATGTCTTCCCATCCTATCCCCCGCCTTCTCAAGTGCACCTTTGGTTTCTTCCCAAATTTTATAGAATTCCAAGGATAAGGTATCGGCTGCAGGTACACCCGACACTGGAGATACTGGAAGAGGAATATCAGGGTGTAGTCTGGAGACAATGAAAAATGGGGACTTGTTGGATGACACGTCAGAATAATTATTGTATGCAAATTCCACCCAAGGAAGAAGACTGGTTTAATCATTTTGATGGGCATTGGAGAAGTGCCGAAAATAGGAGGCTAGGACTTGATTAAGTCGCTCCACATGACCGTTGGTCTGGGGATGATAAGCCGAGGAGAAATCTAAGGTCACATTCAGGAGCTTGCAGACAGCCTTCCAAAACCGAGAGGTGAACTGAATCCCCCTATCACATACAATGTGTCGAGGAAATCCATGGAGTCTGAAGATGTGACTGATAAAAATGTTCACCAATTTAGGAGCAGAAGTCAAGCCAGGCAGAGGGACGAAGTGAGCCATCTTAGAGAAACGATCCACGACCATCAGAATGACTGTACACCCAGAGGAACATGGTAGGTCGGTGATAAAGTCCATGGCTACATGTTGCTAGGGGACTGAGGGAACCGGTAGAGGAAGCAGAGCAGAAGCAGAGATCTTTTGGGAGGTAGAGGAAGCCGAGCTCTTTTGAGAGAGCACAGCACCAGCTCCTGTAGAAGAGGCATCTACCTCGAGAATGAATGGTCTACTGGCCTCCGGGAGATATAAGACAGGAGCTGTTGCAAAGGATTGCTTCAGGGTTTGAAAGACGCTTACGGCCTCCGGAGTCCACACATTACGATTGGCTCCTTTTCAGGTGAGAGATGAAATAGGCTTGGTCAACGAGGAGAAATGAGGTATGAACTGTTTATAGCAGTTTGCAAAGCCCAGGAACCGTTGGATGGCTCTAACCCTGAGGGGTTATGGCTAGTTGAGAATGGCAGACACCTTACCTGGATCCGTCCTCAAGTCGGAGTCAGAGATAATATACCCCAGGAAGAGTAAGGACATCTGTTCAAAAAACCATTTCTTGAACTTGGCATATAAACGATTCTCCCTCAAACGCTGCAACACTTGACACACATTCCTTCGATGAGTCGGTAGATTCGGTGAAAAGACAAGGATGCCATCCAGGTATACCATGACGCAGGAATACAAGAGGTCCCGGAAGATATCGTTAGCAAATACCTGGAACACCGCAGGAGCATTACATAAGCCAAAGGGCATGACCAGATACTCATAGTGCCCGTCCCGCGTGTTGAAGGCGGTCTTCCACATATCCCCCACATCAAATTGTAAGCACCGCGAAGATTGAGCTTAGTGAAGATCCGGGCTCCCTTTAAGCTATCAAAGAGCTTCGGAATAAGTGGCAGGGGGGTATTTGTTTTTGATGGTGATATCATTCAGACCCCGGTAGTCAATACAAGGATGGAGAGAGCAGTCTTTATTTTTAACAAAGAAGAAACCTGCACCTGCCGGAGAGGAAGACTTCCTAATAAACCCTTTGGCCAGATTCTCCTGGATATATTCAGACATGGCCTGTCTCTGCCGGGGACAATGGATAAATTCTTCCTCTAGGGGGCGAAGATCCCGGAACTAGGTCAATCGGACAGTCATATGGCCGATGCAGAGGAAGAGTCTCAGCCTCTTGCTTGCTGAAGACATCAGAGAAAGACCAATAGGCAGATGGTAGCGCTGCAGGAGTTGAAGGAGGTCGTGGAGAACCTGCTGGTCTGACCAACTGTAGACAACGTTTCTGGCAGAACTGTCCCCAGCGGAGTACGTCACCCGAGCGCCAGTCAAGAACAGGCTCATGCGTCCTGAGTCAAGGCAAACCAAGAAGGAGCGTATGGAAAAGACTAAAAAGGACACAAAAAGCTATCTTCTCCCGTTGCAGGGCTCCTACCCACAACTCCACTTCTTCCGTCACCCTAGTGATGGCACCCCGCAAAGGTTTGCCGTCCACCGATGCTATCAGTCGAGGCTTCTCCAGGGTTAAAACAGAAATCCGATACCGCTTAACCTCCTCAAGCATAATAAAGTTATCTGTCCTAGGTGGAGGCGTTTCCCGGCCTCTCGGGACAGGAACGGAGCAGATGCGATGCGCTTACACAGTAGAAGCACAAGCCCTGTGCGAGCCTCTCCCTCCGGCGTTGTTGCGCCATCTTGAGCTGATCCCCCTCATTGGTTCCGTTGTAGAAGCCAAAGATGATGGGGTAGGTCAGACAAGGAACGAATGGATCGCCTCTCCTGAACAGACTCGCGAGTACGCTCCTGGAAACGCAAGTCAATGCGAGTGGCTAAATTAAGTCTTTGAGGGAAGTAGGGGTATCCTGACCTGCAAGCTCATGCTTAATTCGACCAGACAACCCACGCCAAAAGGCACTGACCAGTGGCTCGTTATTCCATCCCAACTCAGAGGACAGGGTGCGAAACCGAATGGCATACTGGCCAACCGTGAGAGCACCTTTGTGGAGATTGAAGAGGAACTCGATCTCGGAGGCCAATCTGCCAGGCTCATCAAACACCCTGTGAAAGGTCTCTAAAAAGGTTGGCAACTGGGAAACTATGGGGTCGTCACGCTCCCAAAGTGGATTAACCCAAGCCAGGGCCTCCCCCTCGAGATGAGAGATCACAAAAGCCACCTTAGCCCGGTCTGTGGGGTATTGACATGATATAAATTCGAAATGAAGGTGACATTGGTTTAAAAAAATCCTGCAAAGCTTGGGGTCACCACCATACCTAGGTGGCTTCCCGAGGCGGGGCAGGGGATGTGATAGGGGCCAAACTCTGGGTCTTGGGAAATAGCCTGAGTGGGGGCAGAGGCGGTAGACTGGAGATTGTACAAATGGTCGTCTACCGAGGCCATGTATATCAGCATGCAAGTTTGTGTGTCTCGCTGCTGGGTGAGTTCTTGCGGAAGGCCGGCGAGCTGCGTAGCGTTTACTTGGTCAGAGGCCTGTAGCAAAGTCAGATGGGACTCCATGGACTGCATAAAGGACATTATGCGATTTTGCTTTTCACGCAAAAGGTCAGCTCCTTTTGGGTTGAGAAGGCAGCGGCATTCATGGCCTGATTATATTGTTACGCACACATGAGATGAATATCCTAGAGTGGACCCTCTAGGCTGAGGTACCGAATTCCCCCTGGGTGAGCGGACCTAGTGGAACCAACCCCTATACAGGGATCGTCAGGGGCAAACCCAGGGGGTTCAAATACCCTGACAGCTGGTACCGAGAGGGCGGCTCATAGGAAAGCAGGGGTTGAGGAAGGACTAGCATGAGGATTAGGGTGGGACTCAAAACAATGCCTACTGGGAGTGCAGAGGATAAGGGACGGGAGCAGGAGGAGAGGAACCCAGGAGAAAACACATTGGACATGGAACCACCAGGGACAAGAGCAGGCTTGGGACTGTGGAGAACGGGAACAAAAACAGGGTAAGGCAGAGAAGTGGCAAGCTATGAGGAAATAGGCGCAAGGGAGCCTGAAAATACCACAGGGAAATGCAAAATTAGGCGCTTCCGGAAATATAGTGCAGGTTAATATACCCCCGTACATACCCCCATTGGCCAGAAAGGTGCTTCCGGGTCAGGGCGCATCGATGTCATTAAATGCAGGGAATGCACGCTGCCATGTCCTGAGCGGTCCAGTGCGCATGTGCGAACCCCAGAGTCTAGTAGCCAGCTGCAAGACCGGAAATACAGGAGGAGCGTGGGCATGCCGGGATGCCAGAGCAAGAGGACCCACGACAGAGAGCGGATGATCAGACGCTTCCGGAAAGATAGTGCGGGTTAATATACCCCCGTTCATACCCCCATTGGCCAGAACGGTGCTTCTGGGTCAGGGCGCATTACTGTCATCAAATGCAGGGAATGCATGCTGCCACGTCCTGAGCGGTCCAGTGCGCATGCGCGAACCCCGCAGTCTAGTGGCCGACTGTAAGACCAGAAATAAAGGACAAGCAAGCACACGCTGGGACGCTGGAGCAAGAGGACCCACAACATAGAGTGGAACGGCCGCCGGGTGAGTGAGGGAGGATGAGGACAGCAGCTGAGGGCGTAACACTGGGAACTCAGCTTCAGTAATTTGCGGTACCCTCGATGACGTCACTGTTAGCCACTGACGCTGCACTCGCAACACCTTATTTTTCCATGGTTTTCAGCCTGGATCATCGCATCTTTGCACCGTCCAGGTTTAAAACCAATCATCGCAGACATGGATTACTGCATGGGACAGCATGTCAGACAGGTGAGTGATATTGTTGGTTTTTATTTTTGTTATTTTACAGGGAGACGCCTCTCCATTACTAACCCCATAGTCATATTGTAAGTAAAAAATAACCAGAATAAAGTCCTTTATTTGAAATAAAAATACACATTTTACAAATTTATTTAAAAATAACAAACACAGTTAAGCTCGCCTTACACCTAAAAAAACACAGAAAATAATAAATAACAAAAATACTCACCTAATGGCCATTCCATTGAAACCCTGGTCTCATGTAAAAAAATGCACATGATGGGATGGGACACCCCCGCTGTATGGGGTGCCAAACCCGAACAGTAACATGGACCCTACTGAAGGGTTCGCCCATCACTACTGTTGAGCAAATTTTAAACGCGCTTGAACATGCTTTTTGTTCAGCAATGGAGTCTTGGGTATGAGCGTGCATGCAGGCCATCAAAGTTGAGTGCATTACTTATTGTTTTCTTTGAAACAATTGTACCTGTAGATACCAGGTCTTTCTGTAGCTTTCCACAGGTCATCCTTGGCTCTTGGACAACTCTTCTCATAATTCATTTCACTCCTCTGTCTTAAATCTTGCGAGGAGCACTTGGTTGTGGCTGGTTTATGGTGAAATAATGTTCTTTCCACTTCTGGTTTATGGCTCCAACAGTGCACACTGGAATCTTCAGCAGTTTAGAAATCCTTCTGTAACCAGTACAGTCAGTATGTTTTACAACAATTATGTTCCAAAGGTCTTGAGACAGTTCACTGGTTTTCCCCATCATGAGATGTTTTTTGTGTGGCACCTTGGTAATGCTGGCATCACCAACAAAGAAAGGCATTTGTACCAAGAATTAAATACATTTCAATGAATGTCTTCAATGCTTTTCCCTGTGTCATTTCTTATTATTACACATAACTTAATTTATGGACATCTATGGTTGGATTTCTTTGCTTCTGTGGATTGGATGGGACCAACATCTGGTAAGAATTTCATGTCAATAGCACCTTTAGAAGTCCATTTACTTAGAAAATTGGTGACATGTTCAATACTTATTTCAATTGCTGTATATAAGTGCAATGCATGTACACACTCACTTGTTGGTGTTTCACCTGTTTTGAGCTCCGCTCTAGCATCACATATTGGCTTTTTGTAACCTACGGGTTCACTATGTGTTCTGGAAGTCACTTTTCTCAATTCAAGTCTATGGGACTCAGAACTAAGCTACTGCAACTGCAGTGTGATTTGGCAAGTCACAACGGTAGTCATGCAGTACTAGAGTGGGGCTGAAAATGAGTGAAGACAACTAAGTGATAACATAAGTGATCCCTAACAAAGGGATCAAAGCTAAAAAACACTGAAGTGATGCTAAATCTTATCCACATTGCTGCCAATGTAATATGCAGCAGATTTGCAATTTAGAAAAAATAAATACATAAGATATATATATATATATATACATCTATATATATAATTGTCCAAGGGGTACTTCCGTCTTTCTGTCCTCAACTTCCGTAACGGAAATCCCGCGTCGCTGATTGGTCTCGGCAGCTGCCTGTCATGCCGCCCGCTCCATACTCCCCGCAGTCAGTGTCCTCGGTGCTCCGCTCCATACTCCCCGCTCCCCGCAGTCAGTGTCCCCGGCGCCCGCCCCATACTCCCCGCAGTCAGTGTCCCTGGCGCTCCGCTCCATACTCCCCGCAGTCAGTGTCCCCGACGCCCGCTCCATACTCCCCACAGTCAGTGTCCCCGGCGCCCTCTCCATACACCCCGCAGTCAGTGCCCGCTCCATAATCCCCTCCAGTCACCGCTCACACAGGGTTAATGCGAGCGGTAACGGACCGCGTTATGCCGTGGGTAACGCACTCCGTATCCGCTGCTATTAACCCTGTGTGACCAAGTTTTTACTATTGATGCTGCCTATGCAGCATCAATAGTAAAAAGATGTAATGTTAAAAATAATAAAAAACAAAAAACCTGCTATTCTCACCTTCCGTCGTCAGATGATGCGCTCCCGCCGGCCGCCATCTTCCCAGAGATGCATTGCGAACTTACCCAGAAGACTTAGCGGTCTCGCGAGACCGCTAAGTCATCTGGGTAATTTCGCAATGCATCTTGGGAACGGAAGATGGCGGCCGCATCACACAGCTTCGCTGGATCCCAGGGGTGAGTACATAACTATTTTTTACTTTAATTATTTTTTTAACAGGGATATGGTGCACACACTGCTAAATACTGCGTGGGCAGTGTTATATACCTACGTGACTGGCCAATATACTACGTGTCTGGGCAATATACTACGTGACTGGGCAATATACTACGTGGCTGGGCAATATACTACGTGGCTGGGCAATATACTACGTGACTGGGCAATATACTACGTGGCTCTGTGCTGAATACTACGTCGCTGGGCAATATACTACATGACTGGGCAATATACTACGTGACTGGGTAATATACTACGTGACTGGGCAATATACTATGTGACTAGGCAATATACTACGTAGCTGGGCAATATACCACGTGACTGGGCAATATACTACGTGGCTCTGTGCTGAATACTACGTTGCTGGGCAATATACTACCTCGCTGGGCAATATACTACGTGACTGGGCAATATACTACGTAGCTGGGCAATATACTACGTGACTGGGCAATATACTATGTGACTGGGCAATATACTATGTAGCTGGGCAATATACTACGTGACTGGGCAATATACTACGTGGCTGGGCAATATACTACATGGCTGGCCAATATACTACGTGAGCTGTGCAATATACTACGTGGACATGCATATATTTATATATATATATATATATATATATATATATAAACAAAAAGGAACAGCACAATATGATACTTATCTTCGGGTACAAGGCCCCCAGGCAATCTGTCCAGTGATTGTCCACACTTCATAAAATTCAAAAGGAGAGGCAGCACTCCATTGTTTCAGTGAGATAATGTGCAGGATTTTAATGAACCCACATGTCTGGGCGACATTTCGGCTACAAATAAACCTTTCTCAATCTCAGGCCACTTCTTTTGAATTTTATATATATATATATATATATACACACATATATATATATATATATATATATGTTAGGACTGGCGGAACGCACCAAGAGCGCAAGCAAGGAGTCTCAGAACTCAATCCCAAGACACAGGATTTGAGTTCATAAAAACCTCATGCGCTCGACATCGCTACTGGGGTGTCAGAGTGACAGAAACAATTGAATTTTAGATGCACGAGAGTGCGTGCGGTGCCGCACTGGCGGACGCCACTAACCACCCAGGCTTGGGTCAGGAAAGCGCTGAGAAAGCGCACGGCGCCGCACTGGCGGTCACGGCAATTAGACGCTGTAATATGTGTCACGTGCTGATGGCTTAGTGTCGGGCGCTAGATAGCTTCCATCATTCGCGAACAGTCATCAACACAAGGAATGGGAATGATTTAGGAGCTTTCATCCATTGACATACATCCATCTACACACACACATTATCAAGTCAATACTAGCGCATGGCCGTGCGGTCATGCAAAGCTTATATAGCTGCAGCACGTTCAGGACCTTCCACTAAAGGACCAATGGGATGTGCTGCAGTATCTGAGCATGTGACCCTCGATCTCCAATGGAAGATCTTGCCCTGGGCATGCTCGGAAGGAGAAAATCAGGACTTAGTCCCAAAAGCATCTGCTCGCCGCTGCCCAACACTGACTTCAATGGCAGAAACAGGAAAAGCAGCAGTAACTCTTTGTACAGAGTGGGACTGAGCAAGACGCTGGGACAGACGTCTCTGCTGAGCAGACTCCACTGCGGCAGGAGAAGTATGGGAGACCGCAGCGGAGACAGCCCGAGATTCCCCCTGTGCAGAGGTGGGAATTCGACCCCAAACATATATATATATATATATATACACTCCCTGACAGATGTTATGTCGCTTACCCATGTTATGTAAATAAAAGCTTATAACCTGACGTTAAATTCATCCATTGGTTGTATAAATTATTCTTTTGAAAGCTGCAGGGAAGATATACATCTTGGTACCGTGTTAGCCAGTAGATAGAAAAATATTTAGAATTGAGAGTCCTTAGTGGTTGATACCTTTTAATGGCTAACTGAAAAGATGGTAACAAATTGCAAGCTTTCGAGACTACACAGGTCTCTTCATCAGGCAAAGACTAAAAGAAATTCTGAAGAATCACATATTTATGCACAACATAGCACAGAAAAAAAAGAGGAAAAACCATGGATAAGAGAGGTGACATGAAGCCGAATTACCATGAGTGATAAACAGATATGTCCATAAATATTGGGCCAGTTCTTAGATAAGGATTGTTTTATTGTCCTCTGTCCTCTCACAACAGAGACCCTAATCAGAGGACAATAAAACATTCCTTATCTAAGAGCTGGCCCACAGCAAATACTGCAGGAGACCTACTGGAGCCCGTATGGATCTAAAATACACCCAGAAAACAGTTAAGGCCCCTTCACATTTAGCGACGCTGCAGCGATACCGACAACGATCCGGATCGCTGCAGCGTCGCTGTTTGGTCGCTGGAGAGCTGTCACACAGACCGCTCTCCAGCGACCAACGATGCCGGTAACCAGGGTAAACATCGGGTAACTAAGCGCAGGGCCGCGCTTAGTAACCCGATGTTTACCCTGGTTACCATGCTAAAAGTAAAAAAAAACAAACACTAGATACTTACCTACAGCCGTCTGTCCTCCAGCGCTGTGCTCTGCTTCTCTGCTCTCCTCCTGTACTGTCTGGGAGCCGGAAAGCAGAGCGGTGACGTCACCGCTCTGCTTTCCGGCTCACAGCCAGTACAGGAGGAGTGCAGAGCACAGCGCTGGAGGACAGACAGCTGTAGGTAAGTATCTAGTGTTTGTTTTTTTTTACTTTTAGCATGGTAACCAGGGTAAACATCGGGTTACTAAGCGCGGCCCTGCGCTTAGTTACCCGATGTTTACCCTGGTTACCAGTGAAGACATCGCTGGATCGGTGTCACACACGCCGATCCAGCGATGTCTCCAGGGAGTCCAGCGACGAAATAAAGTTCTGGACTTTATTCAGCGACCAACGATCTCCCAGCAGGGGCCTGATCGTTGGTCGCTGTCACACATAACGATTCAATTAACGATATCGTTGCTACGTCACAAATAGCAACGATATCGTTAACAATATCGTTATGTGTGAAGGTACCTTTACATTTGGTGGTGGAAAGATCATGGTCTGGGGTAACATTCAATATGGGGCTGTGCGAAACATTTGCAAGGTGGAAGGCAATATCAATAGCCTAAAATATCATGAAGTATTGGCTGCCTCTTATATTCCAAATCATAAAAGGGGTCAAATTCTGCAGCCGGATGGTGCTCCATCACATACATCCATCTCTACAACAAAGTTCTTCCAGGCAAAAAAGATCAAGGTGCTCAAGGACTGGCCAGCGCAGTCACCAGACATGAACATCATTGTGAAAGCTTGGAAGACAAAACCAAAGAATGTAGATGAACTCTGAGAGGCATGTAAGACAGCATTCTTTGCTATTCCTGTTGACTTCATTAATAAATTGTATGAATCATTGTTGAACCGCATGGATGCAGTCCTTCAAGCTCATGGAAGTCACACAAAATATTAAATATGACTCTAATAGCACCACAACTTCATTCATCAATGTTATGCAACATATATTTGTATTTTAAGTTAATTATTTATTTCAGTATCACATTACTTTCTGTGGGCGACAAAACTTGTGTCTTGCCAAAATCTGACCATTCTGTGTCCACTAACTGATCAATATTTCTGCATTGATGTCGATTTATTTTCTTAACCTAAACCACATTTCAGAGGGTTTCAGCTTTCAAAAGAATAATTTATACAACCAATGGATGAATTTAACATCAGGTTATAAGCTTTTATTTACATAACATGAATAAGCGACATAACTTCTGTCAGGGAGTGTATATATATATACTAGATTGTGGCCCGACTCTAACGCATCGGGTATTCTAGAATATGCATGTCCCCGTAGTATATGGACAATGATGATTCCAGAATTCGTGGCAGACTGTGCCCATCGCTGATTGGTCGAGGCAACCTTTATGACATCATCGTCGCCATGGCAACCATTATAACATTTACGTCGATACTGTGCCCGTTGCTGATTGGTCGAGGCCTGGCGGCCTCGACCAATCAGACGCGGGATGTCTACGTCCTTTATGACATCATCGTCGCTGTGCCCGTCGCTGATTGGTCGAGGCCTGGCGGCATCGACCAATCAGAGACGCGGGATTTCCAGGACAGACAGACAGACAGACAGACGGAAAAACCCTTAGACAATTATATATATAGATCAGGGCCAGACTGGCCATCGGGCAGTTCTGGCAAATGCCAGAAGGGCTGGTGCCATTAGTGGGCCGCTGCACGCCAACTCAACCCCCCCCCAGCGCCGCCGCTGCCGCATTCAACTATACCGGCGTCTATGGCGCCGATACAGTTGAATGCAATGATGGAGGAGAGAGCTTCACCTGACGCTCCCTCTCCCATCATTCCCCGATCTGCCTCTAACATTGTGGGTGTGCACGCACTCACTGTGTCCCAGGCACTGCAGCGGCAGCCATCGAGACAGGAGCAGGGAGCACCGCAGGCACGAGGGGAGGTGAGGAGTGTTTTTTTTTACTGGACTGTGGGGCCATTCTTCTGGGGGGGAGGAGAGATGTGGAATCTGCTGTATACTATGTGGGCTGTGCTATATACTACTGTGTGGGCTCTACTGTATACTACTGTGTGGGCTGTGCTATATACTACTATGTGGGCTCTGCTGTATACTACTGTGTGGGCTGTGCTATATACTACTATGTGGGCTGTGCTATATACTACTGTGTGGGCTGTGCCGTATACTGCTATGTGGGCTCTGCTATACACTACTATGTGGGCTCTATTGTATACTACTATGTGGGCTGTGCTATATACTACTATGTGGGCTGTGCTATATTCTACTATGTGGGCTCTGCTGTATACTACTCTGTGGGCTGTGCTATATACTACTATGTGGGCTCTGCTGTATACTACTGTGTGGGCTGTGCTATATACTACTATGTGGGCTCTGCTGTATACTACTATGTCGGCTGTGCTGTATACTACTGTGTGGGCAGTGTTGTATACTACTATGTGGGCTGTGCTATATACTACTGTGTGGGCTCTGCTGTATACTACTATGTGGGCTGTGCTGTATACTACTATGTGGGCTGTGCTGTATACTACTGTGTGGGTAGTGCTGTATGCTACTATGTGGGCTATGCTATATACTACTGTGTGGGCTGTGCTGTATACTGCTATGTGAGCTATGCTATACACTACTATGTGGGCTGTGCTGTATACTACTATGTGGGCTGTGCTATACACTACTATGTGGGCTCTGCTGTATACTACTATGTGGGCTGTGCTATATACTACTATGTGGGCTGTGCTGAATACTACTGTGTGGGTAGTGCTGTATACTACTATGTGGGCTATGCTATATACTACTGTGTGGGCTGTGCTGTATACTGCTATGTGAGCTATGCTATACACTACTATGTGGGCTGTGCTGTATACTACTATGTGGGCTGTGCTATACACTACTATGTGGGCTCTGCTGTATACTACTATGTGGGCAGTGCTGTATACTACTATGTGGGCTGTGGTGTATACTACTGTGTGGGCTGTTCTGTATACTAATGTGTGGGCTGTGCTGTATACTACTATGTGGGCTGTGCTGTATACTACTGTGTGGGCAGTGCTGTATACTAATATGTGGGCTGTGTTATACACTACTATGTGGGCTCTACTGTATACTACTATGTGGGCTGTGCTATACACTACTCTGTGGGCTCTGCTGTATACTACTATGTGGGCAGTGCTGTATACTACTATGTGGGCTGTGGTGTATACTACTGTGTGGGCTGTGCTGTATACTAATGTGTGGGCTGTGCTGTATACTGCTATGTGGGCAGTGCTGTATACTACTATGTGGGCAGTGCTGTATACTACTACATGGGCTGTGCTATATACTACTATGTGGGCAGTGCCATACACTACTATGTGGGCTCTGCTGTATACTACTATGTGGGCTCTGCTGTATACTACTATGTGGGCTGTGCTATACACTACTATGTGGGCTCTGCTGTATACTACTATGTGGGCTCTGCTGTATACTGCTATGTGGGCAGTGCTGTATACTACTATGTGGGCAGTGCTGTATACTACTATGTGGGATGTGCTGTATACTGCTACATGGGCTGTGCTGTATACTGCTATCTGGGCTGTGTTATCTGCTATACGGGTTGTGCTATATACTATGAGGGGTATATTATATTCTATGGGGGAGGCCGTGTTATATACTATGTGGCTGTTATATACTATTATGGGGGTATATTATATTCTATGGGGGAAGCTGTGTTTTTCTATAGGGGGCTGCATTATATTCTATGGGGGCTACATTATATATTATGGGGAGGTGGGTTGTATTATATTCTATGGGGTGGCTGCATTATACTCTGGGGTGGCTGCATTATACTCTGGGGTGGCTGCATTATATTTTGTAGGGTGGTGGCTGCATTATACTATATGTGGGCTGCATTATACTGTATCGAGGATTATGGGGAATACGTTATACTATATGAAGAACTATGGAGTGCATTATACTATGGGAAGTGAATTGTACTACATGGATGACTATGGCGGTGCATTATACTATATGGAGCACTATGAGGAGTGTATTATGCTATATGGAGGACTGAGCAGTGTATTTTAATATATGGAGGACTATAGGGAGTGTATTATACTATATGGAGGACTGTGGTGCACATCATAATATATGGAGGACTATGGGGTGTATTTTACTACACAAGTAAAATGCTGCATATTCAGATTGTTTTTGCTGGAACAAAAATCATTGTTCTCAGCAGCACATCGCCGGTGTAAACTGTAGATGTGCTGCTGATAACATGATACTGTATGGTGATCTGTTAGTGATCTATTATTGATGGTTCTGTCCCATCATTATTCCTCAGCTGGTGGAAAGAGGCCGGGAAACAAGCGTTGAACAACTTCAGTATTGTCGATCAAACTCATTTAGTGGCCTGAACTCAGCGCTTGTAAATACAACCGAAATGCTTTTGTGTGATGTGCAATATGTTAGCATTTGGGGCCCCATTTTAAACTTTGCCTAAGCTCCACATTGGGGAAAAAAAATTACTGCCCGACTCCACATACGGCATACAGCACATAGGTCACCTCTCCCTCATTGGTGCGGGCTCTGGCGATGAGTCCTCACCTTTTCTGGCACATGACAGCTTATCTAATCAGCTGACTTGTGCCCCTAACAACCGTGGGTGGAATCGCGATCGACCCAAGGCTGTTAACTAATAGCCGCTATCTATCTCTGACAGCAGCATTTAACTCGTGCAAACCGGATGCACGTATTAGCTCTGCCCATTGGGGCCTGTGTCACATAACTGCGGGTCGCCGATGGGTTGGCATGACAACCCGGTGGTTGTCATTGCCGAACTGTTATGAGCACCGCCCGATGACCGGCGCTCATAGCAGATGAGCATTTTTGCTACACAGAGCAGGGCTGAAGCCCTGCTGTGTGTAACACAAGCGATCAGATGATCGCAGCTTCTAGTCTCCCATGGAGAATATTGAAGCAAGTAAAAAGTTTTTTAAAAAAGTTTAAAAAAATATGAAAAAAAAGTAAAAATATATAAAAGTTCAAATCACCCCCCTTTCGGCCCATTCAAAATAAAACAATTACATTTTTTTTTTAAATGCACATATTTGGTAATGTTGTGTTCAGAATGGCCTGAACTATCAAGATCTAAAAATAATTAATCCGATCGGTAGACGGCGTAACGAGGAAAAAAATCAAAATGCCAGAATTAAGTTATTTTGGTCGCTGCAGCAATGCAATAAAATGCAATAACGGGCGATTTAAACATTGTACCTACTCAAAAATGGTGTCAATAAAAACATCAGCTTGGCTCGCAAAAAATAAGCCCTTACCCAGCCCCAGATACCGTAAATTGGAGACGTTACAGGTCTCGGAAAATGGCGCCATTTTTTTTCACAAGCTTTGGATTTTTTTCCACCACTTAAAGGGAACCTGTCACCCCGTTTTTTGAGATTGAGCTATAAATACTGTTAAATAGGGCCTGCGCTGTGTGTTCCTATAGTGTATGTAGTGTACCCCGATTCCCCACCTATGCTGAGAAATAACTTACCAAAGTCGCCGTTTTCGCCTGTCAATCAGGCTGTTCAGGTCGGGAGGGCGTGGTGACATCGCTGGTTCTTCCTCAGCTTTACGTTGGTGGCGTAGTGGCGTAGTGGTGAACAAGCAGCGCGCGATCTGCGCTGTCATCCCTTTCGTCGGTGGGGGCGGCCATCTTCCTGGGGCCGCGCGTGCGCAGATCGAGTGCTCTGCTGCACGGGGCTTCAGGAAAATGGCCGCGGGATGCCGCGCGTGCGCATTAGAGATCGCGGCGGCCATTTTCCCAAAGCCGAGTTTGCATCTCGGCTTTGGGAAAATGGCCGCCGCGATCTCTAATGCGCACGCGCGGCATCCCGCGGCCATTTTCCTGAAGCCCCGTGCAGCAGAGCACTCGATCTGCGCACGCGCGGCCCCAGGAAGATGGCCGCCCCCACCGATGAAAGGGATGACAGCGCAGATCGCGCGCTGCTTGTTCACCACTACGCCACTACGCCACCAACGTAAAGCTGAGGAAGAACCAGCGATGTCACCACGCCCTCCCGACCTGAACAGCCTGATTGACAGGCGAAAACGGCGACTTTGGTAAGTTATTTCTCAGCATAGGTGGGGAATCGGGGTACACTACATACACTATAGGAACACACAGCGCAGGCCCTATTTAACAGTATTTATAGCTCAATCTCAAAAAACGGGGTGACAGGTTCCCTTTAAATAAAAAAGAACCTATACAAGTTTGGTATCTCCGAACTTGTAATTACCTGGAAAATCATCATGGCAGGTCAGTTTTAGCATTTAGTGAGATAGATTTTTTCCCCCCATTTTCCAGTACACAATATAGTAAAAGGAATGGTGTTGTTCAAAAGTACAACTCATCCTAAAAAAAAACAAGCTCTCACGTGACCATAATGATGGAAAAATAACAAAGTTATAGCTCTGGTAAGAAAAGGAGCAAACAATGGGAATACCCCTGGTCCTTAAGGGGTTCAGGGGATATTTGAGAGTCTGTGAGTTTTCTAAAAACCACATACAGCTGCCCTATGTGTGGAAATCGCTGTCCCTCCCCGGTTATGGAAGTAACATGATGACCTGGCATTCAATGTGATGTCATGACTGTCATGTGTCAGAGATACAGTGATCACTGGTCACCTTGTGGTCACAACATCACCCAGCCAAGCTAAATACATATCCATATATATAAAAAAAACTGAGTGAAAAAAGGCAAACCCTTTTCAGGTACAGAGCGCCCAGTGGATTAGATTTAAAAAAAAAAAAATGCTTGTGGTCTGTACTGCTCTTTTTTCCTAGTGGACGGGTCTGCAGCCGCTTTTACATCAGAGCTCTACTTACAGTTGAATCGTCTTAATTCTGAAAAGAACATAGGAAAATGTTAATCACAAATTAACTTTTATTCCATAATAAGGAAGCTACTTGCAGCTGAAAATGTAAGCGTCACTAAGCTTCTGGCTAATGTCTGACCTTTGTCCTATTTTTCCACTGTTGTTTTTGGGCATCTAATCCTCTCATTTAAAAAAATAGTCATGTATATCTGAAAAGAATGCATGTAACCCAAAGTTACTGCAAAGCTAAATAGCGCAATTCTGGATAAATGTCAGCAGCAGTGGAAAAATAAAAGTGTAATGTAAGGAGTTAATTAATATTTCTCATGTCTGACTGATGCATACTGTAGGTGTTTTTCAACCTATTTAACTATATATGTCACTATATAAATTATGCAGCGTCCGGTATATTATTTTGGGGATTTTTTTGTGTGTGTATTGCACCAGTTAGGTTACTAAAAGTAAAGGTACCTTCACACTGAACGATATCACTAGCGATCCGTGACGTTGCAGCGTCCTGGCTAGCGATATCGTTCAGTTTGACAGGCAGCAGCGATCAGGCCCCTGCTGTGCCATCGTTGGTCGGCGCAGAAAGTCCAGAACTTTGTTTCGTCACTGGACCTCCTGCAGACATCGCTGAATCGGCGTGTGTGACGCCGATTCAGCGATGTCTTCACTGGTAACCAGGTTAAACATCGGGTTACTAAGCGCAGGGCCGCGCTTAGTAACCCGATGTTTACCCTGGTTACCAGCGTAAACGTAAAAAAAACAAACACTACATACTTACCTTCCGCTGTCTGTCCTCCGGCGCTCTGCTTCTCTGCACTGTGAGCGCCGGCCAGCCGGAAAGCAGAGCACAGCGGTGACGTCACCGCTGTGCTTTCTGGCTGGCGCTCACAGTCAGTGCAGAGAAGCACAGCGCCGGGGGACAGACAGCGGAAGGTAAGTATGTAGTGTTTTTTTTTTTTTACGTTTATGCTGGTAACCAGGGTAAACATCGGGTTACTAAGCGTGGCTTAGTAACCCGATGTTTACCCTGGTTACCAGGGGACCGGCATCGTTGGTTGCCGGAGAGCTGTCTGTGTGACAGCTCTCCAGCGACCAAACAGCGACACTGCAGCGATCGGGATCGTTGTCTGGATGGCTGCAGCGTCGCTTAATGTGACGGTACCTTAAGACCTGTAGCTGTAGATTGCTGGCCTTTCATAACACAAGGTTCTGAGACTTTCTATTATGCTTTGGCTTTTAATTTAAAATACAAAGGAAATTTGTTCTCTTTAACTTCAGGTCTTAGACCTCTTTCACATGTCCAGATAATTCCGGTACCGGAGAAATCGGTACCGGAGTTATCCCTCCGTGTGCTCACGTAGCACATCAGTGTGGCACACGTGCGGCAGCCGTGTGCCGCCCGTGTGCC
Organism: Ranitomeya imitator; assembly: GCF_032444005.1. Classification (NCBI taxonomy): domain Eukaryota; kingdom Metazoa; phylum Chordata; class Amphibia; order Anura; family Dendrobatidae; genus Ranitomeya; species Ranitomeya imitator. The sequence continues at coordinate 512,975,453 of NC_091285.1, forward strand.
GACTGAGGACCACACGGACCGTGCGGGAGACAGCGCTACAGTTAAGCGCTGTTCCCTGCTTTTGGTGCTGAAGCCAGCATTCATTCCTTCTACCCAGCAGCGTTCACTGAAGAGAAGGAATGAAAATTCAAAGTTTTTTTTTGTGTTAAAAATAAAGTTTGTGGGTCCCGCCTCCCATCACCTGTGCGCTCGCCCGCTTGCTGAGAAATACTCACCCAGCTCCTGCAGCTCGGCAGCAGGTCCTGTGTGAGCGGTCACATGTTACCGCTCATTACAGTGATGAATTTGCGCATATGTGCAGCAACGGGTATTGACGTGCGAGACTCATCCGAGTTTCTCACAAGTGAGTATGAGCCCTAAGAGATAATTTCATCTTCAACTTGCTTAAGGGTAAGTTCACACTGGGAGTTTTTTCAGCGTTTTTTTGGATGCTTTTTTGATGCAAATTTTCAGCTGCGTTTTACAGTACCAGAAAAGTCTGAGATTTCAGAAATCTCTTGCACACACCTTGGTTTTTTTATCAGGATTTTGTGCTTTGCATGGATTTTTGCACAATGGAGCATGTTCTATCAGCGTTTCTTCAGCGTTTTTCACCCATTGAAATGAAAACGCTGCAAAAATGCCTAGTGTGAACTTAGCCTTACATGCCACTGTGTATATACAGTTAGGTCCATATATATTTGGACATAGACAACATTTTTCTAATTTTGGTTATAGACATTACCACAAAGAAATTTAAACAAAACAATTCAGATGCAGTTGAAGTACAGACCTTCAGCTTTGATTTGAGGGTATCCACATTAAAATTGGATGAAGGGTTTAGGAGTTTCAGCTCCTTAACATGTGCCACCCTGTTTTTAAAGGGACCAAAAGTAATTGGACAATTGACTCCAAGGCTATTTCATGGACAGGTGTGGGCAATCCCTTCGTTATGTCAAAGGTGACAGTTTTCTCACGTACCGGAGCCACTGACCCACGTAGACACATTAAAATCAATGCATCTGTGCAGATGTCATTGATTTTTTGCGGACCGTGTCTCCGTGTGCCAAACACGGAGACATGTCAGTGTTCGTGGGAGCGCACGGATTACACGGACCCATTAAAGTCAATGGGTCTGTATAAAACACGTACCGCACACGGACGTTGTCCATGTGCAGTCCGTGTGCCATGCAGGAGACAGCGCTACATTAAGCGCTGTCCCCCCACTGGTGCTGAAGCCGCCGTTCATATCTTCTCTGCAGCAGCGTTTGCTGTAGAGAAGATATGAATAATCCTGCTTAAAATAAAGATCCATGTAACCACCCCCTCCCACCCCCTGTGCGCCCGCCCGCTGTTCTTAAAATACTCACCCGGCTCCCTCGCTGGCTGGCGCTGCTTCCTGTCCTGGCCGCACCTTCTACTGTATGAGCGGTCACGTGGGGCCGCCGATTACAGTCATGAATATGCAGTTCCACCTCCCATAGGGGTGGAGCCGCATATTCATTACTGTAAATGAGCGGCCCCACGTGACCGCTCATACAGTAGAAGGTGCGGCCAGGACAGGAAGCAGCGCCAGCCAGCGAGGGAGCCCGGTGAGTATTTTAAGAACAGCGGGCGGGTGCACAGGGGGTGGGAGGGGGGTGGGCTTATAGATCTTTATTTTAAACACGAGAAACAAACAAAAAAAAGGAATATTCATATCTTCTCTACAGCAAACGCTGCTGCAGGGAAGATATGAATGGCAGCTTCAGCACCAGATGCAGGGGACAGCGCTAAACTTTAGCGCTGTCTCCTGCACGGTGCGTGTGGTACCCAGTGGTCACACGTGTGCCACACTGATGTGCCACAGAAACGCACGGGCACACGGACAAGGATAATTCCGGTACCGATTTTTCCGGTACCGGAATTATCTGGATGTGTGAGACTGCCCTAATGTTTATCCAGCATGTAGTGTTTGTTGTTAGATAGATATGAACCCCGAAGTGTAAAGTCCGAATTCGGACTTCTGAAAGTCCATTTTACAGATTGGTGAGGAGAGTGACAGAGGGAGGGAGAGAGAGATTTTCCACCTCCAAAGTTCAGGTCTTCATTGATGTCTACAGGGTTCGAGTTGTGAGCTTTATATGGTCTAGACCTTATTTTAATAGTTTTTTTTTTGTTTTATTGTTCTTTTTTAGTTTTTAACATTTATTCCCTTGGAGCATTTATCTACCAGCAAATGAAAATGTGGAGCTACAATTCTGCACCTTTTTATATAAGAATCGGACCAATATTGAACACGGATCTCATTGTTCACTTTTGGACTAATATTATATCCGTGAGTATGGATTTCATTTATCACTTCTGTATCTACTTCAAGTCATCACTTATGTATGTCATTCGGACTAATGCTTTAGATTTATTCATGCATCCTAACTTTGTATTTGTTTATGAAACTGTTATCACTTTTAATTATTATTGTAATTGCACTGTCACTTTAATGCACATTACGGTCATGTGTCTACTGGCATGGCAAACGGCGCTTGGCCGTGACTCTCGTGAGATTTGACATCCCCCTGAAAAAGCCCATGCGAAACGCGCTTTGGGGCTGTTCTCCATTGCATTACCACATACAGGTTATAATGGGTGAGACGCTTTTTTGGTTATCTATTCCTGCCATGGTTGGACTCCATTATGTAAACATCTTTGGGTTTGTCTCTTTCCTTACCACATGTTATGGTGTAACTTTGCGATTATGTAGATATTCCCTTGTTTTCTATACAAATGAGTTTGGTCTTTTGACCTTCGGCAGTTGATTAACATTTACAGTCTGCTCTGCTACATGTCATACTATTATAAAGAGTGTATGTTACTCTTACGTCTTTTATCCCATGCCTGATACAGTTATTTGTGGAGTTGTGCAATGGAATGCACTGAACGCTGTACACTGAACGCCACTTTTCCATCGCCTTCCTTTTAAATGTGAGTTATTGTTTATATTTTTGTAATAAAAACAGACATATTTTTTTATATATTTGAACTTTGTACTCTATGTTTCATATAGGTTATAGGGTTCGAGTTGAGGTTCAAGTTCGGGTGCAGTTCTGGTACCCAAACCAAACTTTAAACTAAAGTTTGCTCAAACCCGACAAACCTGTACTTCCGCAGTTCTGCTCATCCCAGTTTGTTGTCATAAAGACAATCTCTGTATATATGCCCTCTTTGGGCAAATAGATGCCATAGAAAGGATTCTTCCACTTAGACAGAATATACCAAGGCCTGTTTCATACATCAGTTTTTCGCCGTTAGGCAGAATCCAGCGATTTTTTTAAAAAAACGGATCCGTTGCAAATTGTGAAAAACTGATGTGACGGATCAGTTTTTTTGCTGGATCCGTTTTTTAACGAGAGAGAGAGACTTTTTCCAGAATGGAGAATGCAAGATTTCTTAAAGAAAACCGGAATCGGTGGCCGGATTCATCATTTAACCTCCCGTTTCATCAGTTTTTCGTCGGATCCATCGCTGTGCGTTTTTTCGCCACACACAAAAAAGTTCCTCTGTACGTTTTCTCCCGCCACCAAAAAAAATTTTTTAGACGGATCCGGCAAAAAACAGATGAAATGTTAGGCCATCAGGCGCTAATACAAGTCTATGAGAAAAAAACGGATCCGGCGGCTACTTTTGCTGGATCCTTTTTTTCACATTTTGCCGAATTGTGCCTGACAGCAAAAACCTGATGTGTGAAAGGGGCCTAAGCCACAATGGAGAATTGCACTGACGAACTCAGGCAATCCATGCAGTACTTGGTGAAGCTTTCATGCTTCCCATGATGATACCAGCTGATTGATAATAATAATACAAATGGTTATATAGCAACGCATTGTTCAGGCCTTTACAATTCAGCATCTGTCCAATATTTGTGTGCAGTTATGAAGTGCATTACAGTGCTTTACAGTGCAAGGATTGTGAGGGGGAGTGAAAAGATCAGGTTCGGATCAATATGGAAGCAATAAGTGGGGTAAACAGACAAGAGTTGCATTAGGTAATGTGATAGGCTGATTGCCAGGAATTAGGGAAGTTGCACCCATCAGCCAGCTTCTATTTTAAAATGAAATGGTCTTTCTGAGATTACCTCTTTAAAGAGGTTGTCCACTACTAGGACAACCCCTTCTCATTCCCCATGTTTGGCCCTGATAAAATAAAAACCCTTATACTCACCTCCTGTGCAGGCATCGTTGTGCCATGGCAACCGCACATGAGCACTGCGCCCAATCAGCGCTGGTGTCACTGTCTCCTTCTTCGAAGGTATTAGTAATCAAGAGGAAGTGATAGAGCAGCCGCAGCTCCACCTCCCACTTGTTAACGTATACGTCCAATGGCAGGGACATTGACACCAGCGCTAATTGGGCACCAGGCTCAGTCAAGTGTCATAACAACCGCACGTGAGCCCCGGGAAATGCAAGCGCCAACAACCCTGGAACGGCGCTGGCACAGGAGGTGAGCATAGGTTTTTTTTTTATTGGAGCCAAACATCGGATATGAGAAGGGGTTGTCCAAGTACTGGACAACCACTTTAACTGAGGTCTCTTGTGATTTAAAATAGTAATGTGTATTCAGAGAGTGTATTGCAAGACTAAGGCTACTTTCACACTTCCGTCTTTTGTCCTCCGTCGCAATCCGTCGTTATGGGCAAAAAACGGATCCTGCAAATGTGCTTGCAGGATGCGTTTTTTGCCCATAGACTTGTATTAGCGACAGATCACGACGGATGGGCACACGTCGCATCCGTTGTGCGACGGATCCGTCGTGTTTTGGCGGACGCGACGCACAAAAAACGTTCAATGTAACTTTTTTGTGTGACGTGTCCGCCATTTCCGACCGCGCATGCGCGGCCGGAACTCCGCCCCCTCCTCCCCGCTCATCACAATGGGCAGCGGATGCATTGTAAAACTGCATCCGCTGCCCATGTTGTGCTAAATTTAGCACAACGTCCGTCGGTACGTCGGGCCGACGGTTTGCGATGGCCCCGTACCGACGGAAGTGTGAAAGTAGCCTTAACGGTCGCCGTCTTCTGCCGTTTCCAGTTCAATTATGATGTGGCATCATGTGACAGCATTTGTGACCTGCCAAATCACAAAGCATCTTGTGTGTGAAACGGAGGTCACTTTGTCAATGTAAGCCAATTAGCCTTGCTCTGAGTCTAATATACTTGCAGTGACAAAACCCAGGGTGAAAACAAAATGAGCTTATACCCTATAGTATGTGAAACATCAGCATTCCTGCATGCCTCAGCTCCTCCTACCCAGCAGGGATACCAACATACCCACCATGCTGCTTCTCCTGCTTCGCCTTCCGTGTCCCAAGGTGTACGCGCATCACGCAGGTTTTCTGGCAGAGTGCCTAGTACAAACGCGCGCACTTCCTGTCACTTAAAGAGATAGTGCACCTGCTAATGTGTACCCAGCTAATAGCTGGGAGGCACTTAATACTTAATGCACCTCCACCTGTTGGGAGGTGCCTGACGAACAATTGTAGTTAGTCAGTCTGAAAGCTGCCACCTAATGATCAGGTCCCAGTACCAGTCCAGTTTAATCTTTACCAGTACCAGTTCTGCTTTCCTGTTCCTGTCTTGTCTGTGCAATACCTGAACACAAAACCACTCCGTTGGTATCTGAATCCAAAACTGCTCCAGTAGTACCTGAATCCAAAACCACTCTGGCACTACCGGAACTTGAAACCACTCTGGCGGTACCTGAACCCGAAACTGCTCTGACAGTACCTGAAGTCAAAACCGCTCCAGCAGTATCTAACCCTCAAACCTGAACCTGAATCCAATGCTGCCAGTACAATTGCCAGTATCCGCCCCATCTGAATGAGCAGCTACATCTATATCCTCTATATCCGTTCTTGCTTTGAACTCCTAGTCCTTTCTACTGTCCTGACCAATGGGGTCAGTTGCCACGGAACCGGTATCTGACCTGGAGTAGCACCTGCGTTCACCTGGGCCCAAGTCTCACCCCACCAACAGGGGCACTAGTGAAAACTCAAGTGGTTGCTTAGTTACACCCCTCCAGTCTCTCCCCGACCCTGGCACAGGAGCTCCATGATCTACAAGTGTGAGAGTTTATTCAGGCCAAGGACCTCACTGATCCCAAGACCTCTCAGCTCTCAGAGTTATTCCAAAAGATGTCCTGGCAACATCATCAGCAGGACAAAATACTGTCCTATCTGTGGAGAGTGAGTACTCGTATGGAATCAATGACACCAGCCGCTCCAGTCCAAATTGCAGCAGCTGCGGCAGTTACTACTCAGCCTACAATTCATGCCTCAGGACAAGCTCCCCGTCTGTCTGCTCTGCCACATTTTGATGGGGACCCCAAGCAGTGCTGTGGGTTTATTAACCAGTGTACCCTGCACTATGAACTGCTGGCGCACCAGTTCCCCTAGGATTGGGCTAAAATTGCCTTCCTGACTTAGGAGGAGAGGCCCTGGCATGGCTCAATTCCCTATGGGAAAGAAGAGATCCGGTGACCTCGGATTTGCAGTTTTTCCTGGAGGTTTTCCACAAGTTTTTCAACGAGCAAGACTGTGTCACTTCTGCAGCATTTTCCCTCCTAAGGCTGCATCAGGGTAGTCTGACCATAGGCCAATATGCAGTCCAGTTCTGCACTCTGCCTTTCGAACTTGGCTGGAATAATGAAGGACTGGTGGCGTAATTCTGCGAGAGATTATTTGGAATAATTAAAGATGACCTGGCTGGTCGACACATTCCTGCCACATTTGATGAATTAATTTCCTTGATCACCTGTACCGACCTCAGGTTTCTAGAGAATCAGCACTTGAAAAGAAATCCATTTGACTGGCCCTGTCTTTTCAAAGGCTACCTATTACTCGGCCATCTATGTCAGCTACTACCTCTGAACCCATGATGCTTGACCATCTTAAGTTGGCCAAACGATGGCAGGAACACCATTGTGCCAAGGGGCTGTGCTACTATTTTGATAGCACGGAACATCTGATCCGTATGTGTCCCAAGAATTCTGGAAACTCCAAAGCTTAGGGCCCGTAGGAGAGGCCTCCCTGAGCGAAAGTGATTCCTCTCCACCATTCATTCTGACCATGTCAATTTCTTGTGGAGGTTCATGCTTTGTTGAAACAGCTTGACTAGATTCCGGTGGGGCTGGAAACTTTATGCAGCAAGAAGTGGTAGATCGGTACCATATTCCCGTTCAACACCTTAAGAATCCTTTGCTGGTGTCATCCGTCGATGGGAGGGTCCTGTCCAAAACCGTCTGAGGAAATGAAACTGGGGATGGCTTCTTTTTTGTCAAGAAGAAGGATGGTTCTCTTCAACCTTGAATAGATAACAGAGGTCTCAACCAGATCACGATCAAAAATAAATATCCACTGCCCCTGATTCTGGAATTGTTTAATTGCTTAAGAGGTGCCAGGATCTTCACCAAGCTGGATCTTAGAGTAACATTTAATCTGATCTGTGTATGCCAAGGTTATGAGTGTAAGACCTCTTTCAACAACCGCGACTGTCACTATGAATATTGTGTTATGCCATTTGGGCTCAGTAATGCCCTGGCTGTCTTCCAGGAGTGTGTAAACAATGTCTTCAGAGACCTTCTCTCCTTTACTCCGGCTTGGTTGTGTACCTGGACGACATTCTGGTTTTCTCTCCTGACCTGCCTTCTCATGGGAGAAAGATTTGTCTAGTCTTGCAAAGACTCAGAGAGAATCTCCTGTAATCTAAGTATGAGAAATGCGTTTTTGAGCAGACCTCTCTACCTTTCCTAGGATATATATCATCTCTGTTACGGGGCTGAAGATGGACCCGAAGAAGGTGTAGTCCAGTCTGAATTAGCCACATCCGGAGCCCATTAAGGCTATTCAGCAGTTCCTAGCATTTTCCAACTATTACGCTATTTTATTTCTCATTTTCATGCCGCACAGCTCCCATTTCTGCAATGATCCACAAGGGTGCTAATTAGTGATGAGCGAGTATACCCCCACATGTACTTATGCTGGCTAAAAGATGTAAATCATTCAGCTGCAGCGCAGAAAACTAAATCTCCAAGTACTTACAAATACTCGGAGGACACCCGAGCGTGATCGGGAAATCTCGAGTACCAAGTATACTCGCTCATCACTAGTGCTAATCCTAAGATCAAGGGTTGATTGTGACAAGTAGGATGACTACTTCCAACAGGTGGCACTATAGAGTTCAGGTCCTCTTTTTCTCTGTAGAGGCAATTTGCATATTAAACTTGCCAGAGGAGCATTGCACGGTGAATAAGCCTTTTTACCTTGACAAGCCAGAGCTGGTATGTCACTCTCCACAAGGATAAACTTTACCCCTTAGACCTCAGTCCAGAGCCTCTCACCTAGCCAAATCAGTTCTCATGCTTCGCACTGACAAGGGCCAACAGCCCGAAAAACCGTGTCTGCGAATTGAGATACTGATTTTATTTTTATCCTAAGTCATATTGCAAGACTCGTTAAAGGGTTGATTGTGACGTGTAGGATCGCTACTTCCAACAGGTGGCGCTATAGAGTTCAAGTCCTCTTTTTCTCTGAAGAGGCAATTTGCATATTAAATTTCCCAGCGGAGCACTGCACGGCGAATAAGCCTCCTTACCTTGACAAGCCAGAGATGGTATGTCACTCCTCACAAGGAGAAACATTACCCCTTAGACCTCAATCCTAAGAAATGGACACTGGAGGCTGAGGAGGAATTTTTCTCTCTAAAACAAGCCTTCTCTGCAGCTCCTGTGCTTCACCAATCCAAGCTAAGCAAACAATTTTCTTTGGAAGTAGATTCTTTATCGTCCGGAACAGAGACAGTTCTCAAATAGAAAAGTAAATAAGGCAGCACACTGCAGTGCTAAAACATGCAAACATGAAACACGAAACTTGAACTGCATTACTGCACTAGAAATATGAAAAATGAGAGCATTTAGCGCATAAAAATGGCCAATTTTATGTGTACCTGGTAGCCACTTTATGGCATCTCTCTTATACCAGGTCCTACACTTGCCTTTCCTCGCTGAGAATAAACGTCTCCATCTGAATGGGTACCTGTGAAACTGTTGTGAATTCTGTGGCTGAATTCACTCCTGTGGTCACAAGTGGTATTGCAGCCTCTGGGCTTCCTCCCTCAGGTGTTTTGGTGAGCTCGTTGGCTGCCTTGCTATTTAACTCCACCTGAGTCTGTCTTCCTTGCTCCTTGTCAATGTTCCAGTGTTGGATCTGAGGTACTGCATCTTTCCTGTGGCCTGCTGCTCTGCTAGATAAGTGTTACTTTGTTTTTGTTTCCGTTTTTTCTGTCCAGCTGTGCTATTCTCTTTTGCTGGAAGCTCTGAGACGCAAAGGGTGCACCGCCGTGCCGTTAGTTCGGCACGGTGGGTCTTTTTGCCCCCCTTTGCGTGGTTCTGCTTTAGGGTTTTTTGTAGACTGCATAGTTCTCTTTGCTATCCTCGCTCTGTCTAGAATATCGGGCCTCACTTTGCTGAATCTATTTCATTCCTACGTTTTGTCTTTTCATCTTGCTAACAGTCATTATATGTGGGGGGCTGCCTATTCCTTTGGGGTATTTCTCTGAGGCAAGTCAGGCTTGTATTTCTATCTTCAGGCTAGTCAGCTCCTCAGGCAGTGCCGAATTGCATAGGTAGTGTTAGGCGCAATCCACTGCTGCTTTTAGTTGTGTGAGGATGGGTTCAGGTATTGCAGTCTGCAGAGATTCCACGTCTCAGAGCTTGTTCTATTGTTTTTGGGTTATTGCCATATCACTGTATGTGCGCTGATTACTGCACACTGTGTTGCCTGATAGCACAGCATAACAGTACAAGGAGCCAAAACCAATGATTCTCAATAGAGGGAAAAAAGAAGTCCTGACATCATTTTTTTTTCCTCAGCTCTGTCTTCAGTTTTTTTTTTTTTGTTTGTTTTTTTTTTTCCCCTAGACATTAGAGTGCTTCAGGACACAGCTGTGGACATGGATATTCAGGCTCTGTGCTCCTCAATGGATAATCTCGTTATAAATGTACAAAGGATTCAAGATACAATTGATCAGAAATCTATGCTAGAACCAAGAATTCCTATTCCTGATTTGTTTTTTGGTGACAGAACTAAGTTCCTGAGCTTCAAAAATAATTGTAAGCTATTTCTGGCCTTGAAACCTCATTCTTCTGGTAATCCTATTCAACAGGTTTTGATTATTATTTCTTTTTTGCGCGGCGACCCACAGGACTGGGCGTTTTCTCTTGCGCCAGGAGACCCTGCATTGAGTAATGTTGATGCGTTTTTCCAGGCGCTTGGATTGCTTTACGATGAGCCTAATTCAGTGGATCAGGCTGAGAAAAATTTGCTGGCTTTATGCCAGGGTCAGGATGATGTAGAAGTATATTGTCAGAAATTTAGGAAGTGGTCAGTACTCACTCTGTGGAATGAATCTGCACTGGCGGCTTGGTTCAGAAAGGGTCTCTCTGAAGCTCTTAAGGATGTCATGGTGGGATTTCCTATGCCTGCTGGTTTGAATGAGTCTATGTCCTTGGCCATTCAGATCGGTCGTCGCTTGCGCGAGCGTAAATCTGTGCACCATCTGGCGGTATTGTCTGAGAGTAAACCTGAGCCTATGCAGTGCGACAGGACTATGACTAAAGTTGAACGGCAAGAACACAGACGTCTGAACAGGCTGTGTTTCTACTGTGGTGATTCCACTCATGCCATTTCTAATTGTCCTAAGCGCACTAGGCGGTTCGATAGCTCTGCCGTCATTGGTACTGTACAGTCCAAATTCCTTCTGTCCATTACCTTGATATGCTCTTTGTCATCGTATTCTGTCATGGCGTTTGTGAATTCAGGCGCTGCCCTGAATCTGATGGATTTGGATTATGCTAAACGTTGTGGATTTTTCTTGGAGCCTTTGCGGTGTCCTATTCCGTTGAGAGGAATTGATGCTACACCTTTGGCCAAGAATAAGCCTCAGTACTGGGCCCAGCTGACCATGTGCATGGCTCCTGCACATCAGGAAGTTATTCGCTTTCTGGTACTGCATAATCTGCATGATGTGGTCGTGTTGGGGTTGCCATGGCTACAAACCCATAATCCAGTATTAGATTGGAACTCTATGTCGGTAACCAGCTGGGGTTGTCAGGGAGTACATGGTGATGTTCCATTTTTGTCTATTTCGTCATCCATTCCTTCTGACATCCCAGAGTTCTTGTCTGACTTTCAGGATGTATTTGAAGAGCCCAAGTCTGATGCCCTACCTCCGCATAGGAATTGTGATTGTGCTATCAATTTGATTCCTGGTAGTAAATTCCCTAAGGGTCGTTTATTTAATTTGTCCGTGCCTGAACACACCGCTATGCGCAGTTATGTGAAAGAATCCCTGGAGAAGGGACATATTCGCCCATCGTCATCACCATTGGGAGCAGGGTTCTTTTTTGTAGCCAAAAAGGATGGTTCGCTAAGACCGTGTATTGATTACCGCCTTCTTAATAAGATCACTGTTAAGTTTCAGTATCCCTTGCCATTGATATCTGACTTGTTTGCTCGGATTAAGGGGGCTAGTTGGCTTACTAAGATTGATCTTCGTGGTGCGTATAATCTGGTGAGAATCAGGCAGGGAGATGAATGGAAAACGGCATTTAATACGCCCGAGGGTCATTTTGAGTATCTGGTGATGCCGTTCGGACTTGCCAATGCTCCATCTGTTTTTCAGTCTTTTATGCATGACATTTTCCGTGAGTATCTGGATAAATTCCTGATTGTTTACTTGGATGACATTTTGATCTTCTCTGATGATTGGGAGTCTCATGTGAAGCAAGTCAGAATGGTTTTCCAGGTACTGCGTGCTAATTCCTTGTTCGTGAAGGGATCAAAGTGTCTCTTCGGTGTGCAGAAAGTTTCATTTTTGGGGTTCATCTTTTCCCCTTCTACTATCGAGATGGATCCGGTTAAGGTCCAGGCCATCCAGGATTGGACTCAGCCGACATCTCTGAAAAGTCTGCAGAAATTCCTGGGCTTTGCTAATTTTTATCGTCGCTTCATCTGTAATTTTTCTAGCATTGCCAGACCATTGACCGATTTGACCAAGAAGGGTGCTGATTTGGTTAATTGGTCTTCTGCTGCCGTGGAAGCTTTTCAGGAGTTGAAGCGTCGTTTTTGCTGTGCCCCTGTGTTGTGTCAACCAGATGTTTCTCTTCCGTTCCAGGTCGAGGTTGATGCTTCTGAGATTGGAGCAGGGGCGGTTTTGTCACAGAGAGGTTCTGGTTGCTCAGTGTTGAAACCATGTGCTTTCTTTTCCAGGAAATTTTCTGCTGCTGAGCGTAATTATGATGTGGGCAACCGAGAGTTGCTGGCCATGAAGTGGGCATTCGAGGAGTGGCGTCATTGGCTTGAGGGAGCTAAGCATCGCGTGGTGGTATTGACTGATCATAAGAATCTTACTTATCTCGAGTCTGCCAAGCTCTTGAATCCTAGACAGGCCCGTTGGTCGTTATTTTTTGCTCGTTTTGATTTTGTGATTTCGTACCTTCCGGGCTCTAAAAATGTGAAGGCGGATGCTCTGTCTAGGAGTTTTGTGCCCGACTCTCCGGGGTTATCTGAGCCGGCGAGTATCCTCAAGGAAGGAGTCATTGTGTCTGCCATCTCTCCTGATTTGCGGAGAGTGTTGTAGAAATTTCAGGCTAATAAACCTGATCGTTGTCCGGCCGAGAAACTGTTCGTCCCTGATAGGTGGACTAGTAAAGTTATCTCTGAACTTCATTGTTCGGTGCTGGCTGGTCATCCAGGAATCTTTGGTACCAGAGAGTTAGTGGCTAGATCCTTCTGGTGGCCATCTCTGTCACGGGATGTGCGTGCTTTTGTGCAGTCCTGTTGGATTTGTGCTAGGGCTAAGCCCTGCTGTTCACGTGCCAGTGGGTTGCTTTTGCCCTTGCCGGTCCCGAAGAGGCCTTGGACACATATTTCGATGGATTTCATTTCTGACCTTCCCGTTTCTCAAAAGATGTCGGTCATTTGGGTGGTCTGTGATCGCTTTTCTAAAATGGTCCATCTGGTGCCCTTGGTTAAATTGCCTTCCTCCTCTGATTTGGTGCCTTTGTTCTTCCAGCATGTGGTTCGTTTGCATGGCATTCATGAGAATATTGTTTCTGACAGAGGTTCCCAGTTTGTCTCGAGGTTCTGGCGAGCCTTTTGTGGTAGGATGGGCATTGACCTATCTTTTTCCTCGGCCTTCCATCCTCAGACTAATGGCCAGACCGAACGAACCAATCAGACCTTGGAAACATATCTGAGATGTTTTGTTTCTGCTGACCAGGATGATTGGGTGTCATTTTTGCCGTTGGCTGAGTTCGCCCTTAATAATCGGGCCAGCTCGGCTACCTTGGTCTCTCCATTTTTCTGCAATTCTGGGTTCCATCCTCGTTTCTCTTCGGGACAGGTTGAGTCTTCGGACTGTCCTGGTGTGGATTCTGTGGTGGACAGGTTGCAGCAGATCTGGACTCAGGTAGTGGACAATTTGACCTTGTCCCAGGAGAAGGCTCAGCTTTTCGCTAATCGTAGACGCCGTGTGGGTCCCCGACTTCGTGTTGGGGATCTGGTTTGGTTATCTTCTCGTCATATTCCTATGAAGGTTTCCTCTCCTAAATTTAAACCTCGTTTTATTGGTCCGTATAGGATTTCTGAGATTCTCAATCCGGTGTCTTTTCGTCTGACCCTCCCAGACTCCTTTTCCATACATAATGTATTCCATAGGTCGTTGTTGAGAAGATACGTGGCACCTATGGTTCCATCTGTGGAGCCTCCTGCCCCTGTTTTGGTGGAGGGGGAATTGGAGTATATTGTGGAGAAAATTTTGGATTCTCGTGTCTCTAGACGGAAACTCCAGTATCTGGTCAAATGGAAGGGTTATGCTCAGGAGGATAATTCCTGGGTTTTTGCCTCTGATGTCCATGCCCCAGATCTTGTTCGTGCCTTTCATGTGGCTCATCCTGGTCGGCCTGGGGGTTCTGGTGAGGGTTCAGTGACCCCTCCTCAAGGGGGGGGTACTGTTGTGAATTCTGTGGCTGAATTCACTCCTGTGGTCACAAGTGGTATTGCAGCCTCTGGGCTTCCTCCCTCAGGTGTTTTGGTGAGCTCGTTGGCTGCCTTGCTATTTAACTCCACCTGAGTCTGTCTTCCTTGCTCCTTGTCAATGTTCCAGTGTTGGATCTGAGGTACTGCATCTTTCCTGTGGCCTGCTGCTCTGCTAGATAAGTGTTACTTTGTTTTTGTTTCCGTTTTTTCTGTCCAGCTGTGCTATTCTCTTTTGCTGGAAGCTCTGAGACGCAAAGGGTGCACCGCCGTGCCGTTAGTTCGGCACGGTGGGTCTTTTTGCCCCCCTTTGCGTGGTTCTGCTTTAGGGTTTTTTGTAGACTGCATAGTTCTCTTTGCTATCCTCGCTCTGTCTAGAATATCGGGCCTCACTTTGCTGAATCTATTTCATTCCTACGTTTTGTCTTTTCATCTTGCTAACAGTCATTATATGTGGGGGGCTGCCTATTCCTTTGGGGTATTTCTCTGAGGCAAGTCAGGCTTGTATTTCTATCTTCAGGCTAGTCAGCTCCTCAGGCAGTGCCGAGTTGCATAGGTAGTGTTAGGCGCAATCCACTGCTGCTTTTAGTTGTGTGAGGATAGGTTCAGGTATTGCAGTCTGCAGAGATTCCACGTCTCAGAGCTTGTTCTATTGTTTTTGGGTTATTGCCATATCACTGTATGTGCGCTGATTACTGCACACTGTGTTGCCTGATAGCACAGCATAACATGAAACCTCTTCTTAGACTAAAATTCTCTCTCTCTGTGGAGGGGTTATGGACCTGTTGCGATTAAAACACCTGTGGCTAGGAGGCGGAGTGCTCGGTCAGAAGGCTAAAGAATACATTTCAAAAAACTGACCGTCACATCCAAACATAGACTAAGTGTGAACAGGTGCTGAACCTAGAGTCACCAACTCGTATACAGTCAAGTAAATAAGGCAGCACACTGCAGCGCTAAAACATGCAAACATGAAACACGAAAATTGAACTGCATTACTGCACTAGAAATATGAAAAATGAGAGCGTTTAGCGCATAAAAATGGCCAATTTTATGTGTACCTGGTAGCCACTTTACGGCATCTCTCTTATACCAGGTCCTACACTTGCCTTTCCTCGCTGAGAATAAACGTCTCCATCTGAATGGGTACCTGTGAAACCTCTTCTTAGACTAAAATTCTCTCTCTCTGTGGAGGGGTGATGGACCTGTTGCGATTAAAACACCTGTGGCTAGGAGGCGGAGTGCTCGGTCAGAAGGCTAAAGAATACATTTCAAAAAACTGACCGTCACATCCAAACATAGACTAAGTGTGAACAGGTGCTGAACCTAGAATCACCAACTCGTATATACTCAAGTAAATAAGGCAGCAAAAGCAGCGCTAAAACATGCAAACATGAAATGCGAAAATTGAACTGCATTACTGCACTAGAAATATGAAAAATGAGAGCGTTTAGCGCATAAAAATGGCCAATTTTATGTGTACCTGGTAGCCACTTTACGGCATCTCTCTTATACCAGGTCCTACACTTGCCTTTCCTCGCTGAGAATAAACGTCTCCATCTGAATGGGTACATGTGAAACCTCTTCTTAGACTAAAATTCTCTCTCTCTGTGGAGGGGTGATGGACCTGTTGCGATTAAAACACCTGTGGCTAGGAGGCGGAGTGCTCGGTCAGAAGGCTAAAGAATACATTTAAAAAAACTGACCGTCACATCCAAACATAGACTCAGTGTGAACAGGTGCTGAACCTAGAGTCGCCAACTCGTATATAGTTAAGTAAATAAGGCAGCACACTGCAGCGCTAGAACATACAAACTTGAAATACGAAATTTGAACTGCATTACTGCACTAGAAATATGAAAAATGAGAGCTTTTAGCGCATAAAAATGGCCAATTTTATGTGTACCTGGTAGCCCCTTTATGGCATCTCTCTAATACCAGGTCCTACGCTTGCCTTACCTCGCTGAGAATAAACGTCTCCATCTGAATGGGTACATGTGAAACCTCTTCTTAGACAAAAATTCTCTTTCTCTATGGAGGGGTATTGGACCTGCTGTAATTAAAACACCTGTAGGCTAGGAGGCGGAGTGCACGATCAGAAGGCTAAAGAATACATTTCAAAAACCTGACCTGCACATCCAAACATAGACTCAGTGTGAACAGGTGCTGAACCTAGAGTCGCCAAGTCGTATATAGTTAAGTAAATAAGGCAGCACACTGCAGCGCTAGAACATACAAACTTGAAATACGAAATTTGAACTGCAGTACTGCACTAGAAATATGAAAAATGAGAGCTTTTATGCATAAAAATGGCCAATTTTATGTGTACCTGGTAGCCCCTTTACGGCATCTCTCTTATACCAGGTCCTACGCTTGCCTTACCTCGCTGAGAATAAACGTCTCCATCTGAATGGGTACATGTGAAACCTCTTCTTAGACTAAAATTCTCTTTCTCTATGGAGGGGTATTGGACCTGCTGTAATTAAAACACCTGTAGGCTAGGAGGCGGAGTGCACGATCAGAAGGCTAGAGAATACATTTCAAAAACCTGACCTGCACATCCAAACATAGACTCAGTGTGAACAGGTGCTGAACCTAGAGTCGCCAACAGGTACACATAAAATTCGCCATTTTTATGCGCTAAAAGCTCTCATTTTTCATATTTCTAGTGCAGTAATGCAGTTCAAATTTCGTATTTCAAGTTTGTATGTTCTAGCGCTGCAGTGTGCTGCCTTATTTACTTAACTATATACGAGTTGGCGACTCTAGGTTCAGCACCTGTTCACACTGAGTCTATGTTTGGATGTGCAGGTCAGGTTTTTGAAATGTATTCTCTAGCCTTCTGATCGTGCACTCCGCCTCCTAGCCTACAGGTGTTTTAATTACAGCAGGTCCAATACCCCTCCATAGAGAAAGAGAATTTTAGTCTAAGAAGAGGTTTCACATGTACCCATTCAGATGGAGACGTTTATTCTCAGCGAGGTAAGGCAAGCGTAGGACCTGGTATAAGAGAGATGCCGTAAAGGGGCTACCAGGTACACATAAAATTGGACATTTTTATGCGCTAAAAGCTCTCATTTTTCATATTTCTAGTGCAGTAATGCAGTTCAAATTTCGTATTTCAAGTTTGTATGTTCTAGCGCTGCAGTGTGCTGCCTTATTTACTTAACTATATACGAGTTGGCGACTCTAGGTTCAGCACCTGTTCACACTGAGTCTATGTTTGGATGTGCAGGTCAGGTTTTTGAAATGTATTCTCTAGCCTTCTGATCGTGCACTCCGCCTCCTAGCCTACAGGTGTTTTAATTACAGCAGGTCCAATACCCCTCCATAGAGAAAGAGAATTTTAGTCTAAGAAGAGGTTTCACATGTACCCATTCAGATGGAGACGTTTATTCTCAGCGAGGTAAGGCAAGCGTAGGACCTGGTATAAGAGAGATGCCATAAAGGGGCTACCAGGTACACATAAAATTGGCCATTTTTATGCGCTAAAAGCTCTCATTTTTCATATTTCTAGTGCAGTAATGCAGTTCAAATTTCGTATTTCAAGTTTGTATGTTCTAGCGCTGCAGTGTGCTGCCTTATTTACTTAACTATATACGAGTTGGCGACTCTAGGTTTAGCACCTGTTCACACTGAGTCTATGTTTGGATGTGCAGGTCAGGTTTTTGAAATGTATTCTCTAGCCTTCTGATTGTGCACTCCGCCTCCTAGCCTACAGGTGTTTTAATTACAGCAGGTCCAATACCCCTCCATAGAGAAAGAGAATTTTAGTCTAAGAAGAGGTTTCACATGTACCCATTCAGATGGAGACGTTTATTCTCAGCGAGGTATACGAGTTGGCGACTCTAGGTTCAGCACCTGTTCACACTGAGTCTATGTTTGGATGTGCAGGTCAGGTTTTTGAAACTTATTGAGGAAAAGGCTGGAGGAAAGCGGGATAACATCTATAGTATCAATGGGTTCCCTAATCAAGGTAACTACGACATTACTTTTATGTCAGAGCATTATTGCCTGAATATCTATGAGTGGTTCCGGAATCATGCCAGAGATCCCTGTTTGAAGGGAGTGAAATGTGAACCACTGTTTGGTCTTCAGGAAAGGCAGGTGACTATCACTGTCTATAACCCCTTTACTGAACCTGCATTGTTGGAGAGCTTCCTCTCACAGTATTGTGACTTTGTTTCAAAGCGAGAGAAGCAAGTTAACTGCTTAGGAATCTTCAATTGTCAATACAAGTATCGTGTAAGGTTCAGAAGAGATCCTGGCAGTGTGGGTGGGTTCAGACACCCTCCGGCGAACTTCTCTGTGGCAGGGCATAAGGGTTTCCTCACGTACCCTGGACAGCCTTTGTTTTGCAGGAGATGTTTTTTTTTTTTACATGTCCAGGCAGACTGCCAGAAGGGGCAGTGTTGCCGAAACTGCAAGAAGGAGGGGCATATGGCTGGTGATTGCCCGATGGCTAAGACCTGTGACGTGTGTGGTAGTAGTGACCACATGTATAAGGATTGTCTGCAGAGGGCGCCTAGACGCTCAGAGAGTGAATGGAGAGATGAGGAGGAGAGAAGGAGGAGGTTGGCGATTATCAGAAAGGAATCTGAAAGAATGGAGAGAAAGGAAAGGAGGGAGAGGGAAAGACGCTCTGTGACTCCAGATGACATTGTGCTAGCACCCCGTGGTGCTATGAGTGATGCACAGAAGGAAGATAAGGAGTTTTGGTTGGCAGCAAAAAAAGTAGAGATGGGGTTTAATAAGGAAGAAGATGAGGAAGAAGATGATGACTCTACTGTGCCTGAAATGTTTTCTCTTGAGGAAGCAATGGATGCAACGGAGGAAGACGTGCGAATTTCTGAAGCTGAGAGCCCTGTGCACCCCTCAGATCCTCAGAATATTGGAGGGCTTTTTTCAGATGAGGACAGGGGTGGGAATAAGTGTCAGAGGGAGGAGGATGGGGAAAGTGATGAGGCATGCAGTAGTATGCCTAAGAGGAAAATTGGGCCAGCTAAAAAAAAATGGAGTGAGCACGAAGGGGTTAGTGGTTCAGAGACTTGCTGTTCAGTCCGAATGGCAGAGGAGGACAATGGTGATACTGGCTAAAATGAAATAGATAAACAAAAGCACAACCAAATATAACATAGCTACAAATAATCTTAATGTAATTACCACACCAGGCAACATTGTACCCATGTTATGAAGAAGTCATAACTACAATTCATGACGAATCGCTAAAAAATATAGCAAGGGGATTGTGTTATGATAAGGTAATTCAGTACCACAATGGACATAGAGGTCAGAGCACATACAGTGACCTGACAATAACCCAAAAACATAGAACGAGCTCTGAGACGTGGGAACTCTGCTGACCGCAATCCCTAATCCTCTCCAACCACACTAGAGGCAGCCGTGGATTGTGCCTAACGCTCCCTATGCAACTCGGCACAGCCTGAGAAACTAGCTAGCCTGAAGATAGAAAATAAGCCTACCTTGCCTCAGAGAAATACCCCAAAGGAAAAGGCAGCCCCCCACATATAATGACTGTGAGTTAAGATGAAAAGACAAATGTAGAGATGAAATAGATTTAGCAAAGTGAGGCCCGACTTTCTGAACAGAGCGAGGATAGGAAAGGTAACTTTGCGGTCAACACAAAACCCTACAAAAACCACGCAAAGGGGGCAAAAAGACCCTCCGTACCGAACTAACGGCACGGAGGTACACCCTCTGCGTCCCAGAGCTTCCAGCAAGCAGGAAAAAACAAATAGACAAGCTGGACAGAAAAAAAACAGCAAACAAAATAGCAAAGCAGAACTTAGCTATGCAGAGCAGCAGGCCACAGGAACGATCCAGGAGGAAACAGGTCCAATACTAGAACATTGACTGGAGGCCAGGATCAAAGCACTAGGTGGAGTTAAATAGAGCAGCACCTAACGACTTCACCACATCACCTGAGGAAGGAAACTCAGAAGCCGCAGTACCACTTTCCTCCACCAACGGAAGCTCACAGAGAGAATCAGCCGAAGTACCACTTGTGACCACAGGAGGGAGCTCTGCCACAGAATTCACAACAGGATTGTGGGTCACAAGGGCCCAAAAAGAACGATCAACGCATCCAAATAGAGAAAAGTATAAAAATAAACAGCTTTATTGATACCATATGTATAAAAAATTACACAAATATACATATAATGCCAAGAACAGAGTGGATGAGTAGTGCCGCCTGGTGTGCAGAGACACCACATAGGCATAAAAACATATTAGGGGCGCATGGAGCCGGGAACATCCGTACCCATATAGGTAAATAGGCTGATCAGTAAGGGGTAAATACAACTCATATATCACACAAATAAATATAAATCACAGGAAACCATCCTTTATCTAATGTGATAAACTATGTGAAACTCCCTTATGAGCAGCCATACCAGATAGCATAGTAAGCATGTCACAAAGGGACCAATGGTCCACAGGGTGTAATACACATATAAAGTGTGACAATTACCTCTAAGTAGAGCACCGGGTAGGATGTACGCAGGGTCCGTGCGCCCTCCCCAACGCACGTTTCGGATATAACACCTTCCTCAGGGGGAATAAAATGGACAGCTAGGTGTGTTGTTATATACCTCACGATACCGGAAGTGACCGGGAATAACCCGGAAATGACACATCGCAACCATGGCAACTACTGTGCATACCCCTTAATGCGATAGAACACAGGCATAAACAGCGGTGGAATACTGCCCAGACATACCAGGTGGAGGATGCGCCGCAGATCGCCGACCGCCGATCAATCACAGGGCCCTGCGAAGACCGGCGGCGGACGAACACACAGCGCAGGCGCCAACGAGGCAAAAGGGCATAGGCGCGCATGCGCAGAATGCAAGTGAGTACAAAAGCCACCATTATAAGAAAGGGAATGCCGTGCCTAAGTAGAAAGAAAAAATAATAAACAACAATATACATATATACATAAAACACATGAATGGAAGTACACTCAAGGGTGTATATAAAGATACGATATGATATCACAAAATACGTCCATATCCGCATAGATATATTAAATGGCTAACAAAGCAAAAATGGATAATCCAGACGTCCTTCAACTGGAAAAGGCTTCAAAGATGTCAACCGGCGGCGCCTAGTGCTGCTCCATAGCAAAAGCTACCAGTCCAGCGGAATAGCAGATGGAATCTTGAGAAATAAACGTATCCACACATCCTCAGAGTGTAACAGGAACGACAACATCACAAACAACTAAACCTAACCTGAAACGAAATATGAAAATTAGTGACATAAAAATTAAAAAAATAAATAAAAACCACAGCAGTGTCCCGCAAAGATGAAAAAACGGGCGGTGATCACAGGAAGGACGAGAAATTGAGAGCCTCGTTAAGACCCCGTGGATGAACCGTGCCCAGAGTCCATATCCAGCGCGACTCGAGCTGTGTCAGACGTTGAGAGATATTACCCCCACGAATCCCTAGGTCAATTGTATCAATACCCTTTACACGCAACTCCTTGCTACTGCACCTATGATGTATCTTAAAGTGCCTGGGTATAGTTTTCAGAAGGGCTACATCACCCTGGTCACCGGCCGCCTGGATGCCACGCACGTGCTCCCTGACCCGTACCTTAAGTTGGCGTGTGGTAAGACCAACATAGATCAGGGAGCATGGACACGTGGCATAGTAAATGACATTCCTTGACTCACAAGTAATAGACTTCTCGATCTTATAGGTCTTACACCCAGATGAATCAACAAATGAGTCACTACGATCCACATTTACACAGGCGACACAGCGACCACAGGGCCTGCAGCCCCTCCTAACCGGGATGTCATCAAGAAATGTTCTGGGGGAAACACCATTATAATGACTATGAGTCAGGCGATCGCGCAAATTTCTGGCGCGTCGAAAGGTAATGGCGGGCTTATTAGGGAGAATCTTAGCGATGGTAGTGTCAGTCATCAAAATAGGCCACGCTCTTCTAAGAGCTGCACGTACTGACTCTGATTGGGTGTTAAAATTGGTGATAAACCTTACCACTCTAGAGTCATTTGGGCCAGTATTAGTTTTGTAGAGTAACGAATTCCTCTCTGACCATTTAGCTTTGTGATAGGCTCTTTTAATGGCCCTGCGACTATATCCTCTTTCAATAAATCGCTGCTTTAATTTTTCAGCCTCAGCCTCAAATAGTGACTGTGTCGAACATATACGCCGAAGCCGCAGGAATTGACCCACAGGCACGGCGCGAATCATGTGAGGAGGATGTGAGGAGGAGGCATGTAGCAGCATGTTTGTGGATGTGGGTTTACGATATATATTGGTGCTGACATTCCCGCCAACATCCCTCCGGAGCACCACATCCAAAAATTCAATTTTTTTCAGGGTGATAATTAACTGCAAGGCGTATGTTCTGATCATTATTATTAACCGCCTTAAAGAAGAGATCAAGAGCCGAAGATGAACCCTGCCAGATAAGGAAGACGTCGTCGATGTACCGCGCCCAAGATAGGACGCAGCACACCGACGACGAACAGCCATCTGACAGGAAGAGGTCCCTCTCCCAGAGCCCCAGGAACAAATTAGCATACGAGGGGGCAAAGGCCGCCCCCATAGCAGTGCCCTGGAGCTGTAGGTAGAGGGACCCCTTAAAAGTAAAAATATTATGGGTGAGAGTAAACTCTAACACCTCTAATACAAAAGCTTTGAAGTTGGGGGAGTAATCGGATGTGTCCAAAAAGAATTTAACCGCACGTAGCCCGTCACAGTGGCGGATACTTGTGTATAAGGACTCGACATCAGCTGTAGCAAGGAGGGTGTCAGAATCCAAGGAAAGACCGTCAACCATCCGAAGCAGCTGTGTCGTGTCCTTAAGGAAGGAGGGAAGACCCACCACCAAAGGCTGTAGTATGGAATCTATCCATTTATTAATATTCTCCAGGAAGTTTCCCCGCCCTGACACAATTGGACGCCCAGGGGGAACACTAATGTTCTTATGCACCTTAGGGAGGAGATAGAATGTAGGAATGGTAGGTTCTTTAACAGTCAATGCTGCCGCCAGCTCTTTCGTAATAATTTCACCATCGACAGCAGCCGCCAAGATAGTGGACAGCTGTACACAGAAGGCAGACAAGGGGTTAAACGTGAGCTTCTTATAACAAACCGAATTTCTCAGCTGATGGAATGCCTCACGTTCATACATGATAATGGGCCAAATCACAATGTTACCCCCCTTCTCCGCCGGTTTAATTACCACATCTGGAAGCTGCTGCAGATGGCGAAGGCGCTGCCTCTCCTCCCTAGTTAGATTATCCCCCTGAATTTTCATATTTCGTTTCAGGTTAGGTTTAGTTGTTTGTGATGTTGTCGTTCCTGTTACACTCTGAGGATGTGTGGATACGTTTATTTCTCAAGATTCCATCTGCTATTCCGCTGGACTGGTAGCTTTTGCTATGGAGCAGCACTAGGCACCGCCGGTTGACATCTTTGAAGCCTTTTCCAGTTGAAGGACGTCTGGATTATCCATTTTTGCTTTGTTAGCCATTTAATATATCTATGCGGATATGGACGTATTTTGTGATATCATATCGTATCTTTATATACACCCTTGAGTGTACTTCCATTCATGTGTTTTATGTATATATGTATATTGTTGTTTATTATTTTTTGTTTCTATTTAGGCACGGCATTCCCTTTCTTATAATGATGGCTTTTGTACTCACTTGCATTCTGCGCATGCGCGCCTATGCCCTTTTGCCTCGTTGGCGCCTGCGCTGTGTGTTCGTCCGCCGCCGGTCTTCGCAGGGCCCTGTGATTGATCGGCGGTCGGCGATCTGCGGCGCATCCTCCACCTGGTATGTCCGGGCAGTATTCCACCGCTGTTTATGCCTGTGTTCTATCGCATTAAGGGGTACGCACAGTAGTTGCCATGGTTGCGATGTGTCATTTCCGGGTTATTCCCGATCACTTCCGGTATCGTGAGGTATATAACAACACACCTAGCTGTCCATTTTATTCCCCCTGAGGAAGGTGTTATATCCGAAACGTGCGTTGGGGAGGGCGCACGGACCCTGCGTACATCCTACCCGGTGCTCTACTTAGAGGTAATTGTCACACTTTATATGTGTATTACACCCTGTGGACCATTGGTCCCTTTGTGACATGCTTACTATGCTATCTGGTATGGCTGCTCATAAGGGAGTTTCACATAGTTTATCACATTAGATAAAGGATGGTTTCCTGTAATTTATATTTATTTGTGTGATATATGAGTTGTATTTACCCCTTACTGATCAGCCTATTTACCTATATGGGTACGGATGTTCCCGGCTCCATGCGCCCCTAATATGTTTTTATGCCTATGTGGTGTCTCTGCACACCAGGCGGCACTACTCATCCACTCTGTTCTTGGCATTATATGTATATTTGTGTAATTTTTTATACATGTGGTATCAATAAAGCTGTTTATTTTTATACTTTTCTCTATTTGGATGCGTTGATCGTTCTTTTTGGGCCCTTGTGACCCACAATCCCCTGGGTAAAATGAAAGCTCAGTGGATCTGTTGTTTTTTTTTCTCTCCTTTCTGTGAGTCTTGACCTTTGTCAAGGGCTTTTTGTGTAATGTGTGTAGTTTTGTGGTAATTTTTGCATTGTGTTTTTTTGTTTTTGCAGTATGGGTTTTTCTATAGTTTCTCAAAATGTGAGAGTTTTTAAGAAAGCGAGGAGGAGAGCAGCAATTTTGGATTTTTTAGCTATGCAGAGTGCATCTATTTTTTGTTTGCAAGAATGTGGGATTGTGGATGGTGTGAAAGGGGATGAGTGGTCTTATGGTGCGTCTATATGGTCTGGTAGTGCAAATAATAGAAATGATGGTGTGGGTATTTTAGTTAAGGGGCAGGAGGTTGTTTTGAATAAATATTTGGTGGTGGAGGTGGGGAGGTGTATCTTAGCAAATTTTGAATATAAAAATGTTAAGTTTTGTGTTATCAATATTTATGCGCCAGTAGAAAAAAATGAGCGTAACTTATTATTTGAAAAAGTTAAGCTTTTTGTTCCAGGAAGAGTGCCTGTGGTGATTGTGGGTGATATGAATTGTGATGTGGGGGGAGTGAATGTGGATGTGTCTGGAAAAGTTTTGCTGGAGTTAGGGTACCGTCACACAGTGGCACTTTTGTCGCTACGACTGTACGATTCGTGACGTTCCAGCGATATCCATACGATATCGCTGTGTCTGACATGCAGCAGCGATCAGGGATCCTGCTGAGAATCGTACGTCGTAGCAGATCGTTTGGAACATTCTTTCGTCGCTGGATCTCCCGCTGTCATCTCTAGATCGGTGTGTGTGACACCGATCTAGCGATGCGTTCGCTTG
The DNA here is from genome assembly GCF_032444005.1 of Ranitomeya imitator. Lineage (NCBI taxonomy): Eukaryota > Metazoa > Chordata > Amphibia > Anura > Dendrobatidae > Ranitomeya > Ranitomeya imitator. The sequence goes on from NC_091285.1 coordinate 513,000,860, forward strand.
TAACCAGGGTAAACATCGGGTTACTAAGCGCAGGGCCGCGCTTAGTAACCCGATGTTTACCCTGGTTACCAGCGTAAATGTAAAAAACAAACAAACAGTGCATACTTACATTCCGGTGTCCGTCAGGTCCCTGCCGTCTGCTTCCCGCACTCACTGACTGCCGGCCGTAAAGTGAAAGCAGAGCACAGCGGTGACGTCACCGCTGTGCTGTGCTTTCACTTTACGGCCGGCAGTCAGTGAGTGCGGGAAGCAGACGGCAAGGGACAGACACCGGAATGTAAGTATGTACTATTTGTTTTTTTTACGCTGGTAACCAGGGTAAACATCGGGTTACTAAGCGCGGTCCTGCGCTTAGTAACCCGACGTTTACCCTGGTTACCCGGGGACCTCGACATCATTGGTCGCTGGAGAGCTGTCTGTGTGACAGCTCTCCAGCGACCACACTACGACTTACCAACGATCACGGCCAGGTCGTATCGCTGGTCGTGATCGTTGGTAAATCGTATAGTGTGACGGTACCCTTAGTTACTGACTTTGATTTGAGTGATATGCAGCGTGTGTGTAAGGTTAACCCTTTGTTAGATACCTTTTTTTCTGATAGTGGAAGAGCACAGTCCAGGTTGGATTATTGTTTTATTTCTAAAAATATTATTCCTGTTGGATATAAGCAGGATAGGGTCGTTTTTTCGGACCATGTTTGTGTGTTGTGCGAGTTAGATATTAATGTTAGTGGTGTGTTTGGAAAGGGTTTGTGGAAATTAAATGTGAAATTGTTGGAAAATGAAGCTGTGAGGAAGGAGTATGTGAGAAAGTATGAACAGTGGTGTAAAAGTAAGGAAAGTTTTGGGAATGTTTGTGAGTGGTGGGATTGGGTTAAGAGGCAGACAAAAAAAGTTTTTTAAAAGTGTGGGGTATGAATTTGCGGCAATTAAGAGGGAAAAGTTTGTTAAGTTGAGTGCCCGTTTATGTTTATTGTATAAATTGAGGGAAGGAGGAATGGAGGTGGAGGAGGGGATAAAAAAGGTTAAAAAAGAAATTAAAGAGTTTTTGGAAGAGAAAGGGAAGAGTATTATTTTTAGGGCAAAAATTTATAGAATGGAGCAAGATGAAAGGTGTTCGAGGTTTTTCTTTAAAAAGGTTTTTGGGAAAAAGCAGAGAATGGGTGTTTTGAATGCAGTGGATGGAAGAGAGGTAAGTGGGGAGGATATGTGTGAACATGTGGCTAAGTTTTATGAGGAGCTCTATGCAGTGAAGTGGAGGGATGAGGCTTTGGAGGAGGATGTACTAAGTGTATTAGAAAATAAATTGAGTGAGATGGAGAGAGAGAGAGTGATGGGTGAGGTGACAGGTGATGAGGTATGGAAGGTAATTAATAGCATGGCGTTAAATAAGACTCCAGGAGAGGATGGTCTTCCTATAGAGTTTTATAGGGTGATGTGGCATGTGAATGGTAAGGATTTTGTGGATATGTGTAAGTATATGTGGTCTAGTATGGAGGTGGCTGAGAGTATGCGTGCAGGGATGGTTGTGTTAATACCTAAAAAAGGAGATTTGAAGAGTTTAAAAAATTGGAGACCGATAACGTTGTTGAATTGCGATTATAAGATCTATGCGAAAGTAATGGCGAATAGGATGCGTGATGTGATAGAGAGTGTGATTGGGGATGAACAGTGTTGTGCAGTGCCTGGGAGACGTATACATGAGTGTGTGTGTATGTTGAGAGATTGTTTGTGGGACTGTATGAGTCGGAAGAAGAGTGTATTTGTTTTGAGTTTGGACTTTGAAAAGTCGTATGATCGGTTAGCACATAGTTTTTTGTTCCGGGTATTATTGAGAATGGGGTTTCCGCCTGATTTTGTTTGGAGGGTGAGGAGCTTATAAAAAGACATTTATAGTTGTGCTTTGATGAATGGTTCTGTGGGTATAAGAGTGAATGTTTTTTCAGGTGTGCGACAAGGTTGTCCTTTGTCTCCTGTGGTTTTTATTTGTGCGATTGAACCGTTGCTTTGTATGTTGAGGAAAGATAAAGTGATTAGAGGTGTACAAGTGCCAGGAGGTGGAGGGAGGGAATGGAAGGTTAGTGCTTATATGGATGACGTGTGTGTGTTGTGTGATTCAGAGTATTCTGTGAGGCGGGTGAAGTTATTAGCGTCTATTTTTTGTGGTGCGTCAGCATTTAAGGTGAATTGGGAGAAGAGTGAGTGTAAGGTTTTTGGGGGAGGGGTTTTAAGTAAGGATGTAGGAGTGAATGAGGTGACTGGGTCTATTAAGGTTTTGGGTGTGAAATTTTCAGAGAGTTTGGATGGGAAAGAAAGTTGGGATGATGCGAAAGGAAAGGTTGAGCGGAAGTTATGTTTTTGGAAGATGAGAAGTCTTTCGTTTTTTGGAAAAATCTTAGTTATTAAAAGTGTGATTTTGCCTATTTTCTTATATATTGCAGTGGTCTTTCCATCGGGGTATATGTGTATGAGAGGGTTAAATAGGATTCTGTTTGTGTTTTTGTGGAATTCTAGAATGGAGAGGGCTAGGAGGGAGGTTTTGGTGAAACGTTTAGAAAAAGGTGGGTTGGGTTTTCCAAACCTTGAGGTGTTTTTTGGTGAAAATATTGTGTTTTTTTGTGTTGAGGGTGATTAGGATGGATGGGAAGTTTTCTTGTCTGTGTAGGTTTTGGTTTGGGGCATATTTATTTCGTTTGAGGTGGCGAGAGAGGGATCTGAGGTATCCGGTTGCTTTTGACGTGCCTAGATGGTATGTGTGGGTTTATAAATTGTTGGTAAAGTATGAGTTGTGTGATGTGGATGTTAGGTTGTTGAGTAATAAGAAGGCTGTGTATAGGATGATTGAATGTAGAGAGACAGAGTGTGGAATAAACATGGTTAGAGGGAATGATATAGAAAAAGTATGGAAGAAAGTGCGGTTGGACGGTATGACGAATAGGCAGAGTGAGATTGTGTGGCAGTCTTTGCATGGAGTGTTACCAGTTAGAGAATTTCAGAAGAATCGTGGGTTGGGGAGAAGTGATATGTGTCCGAGAGGTGGGTGTGGTGGAAGGGAAAGTGTAATACATGTGTTTTGGAATTGTCATTATGCTAGGGAGGTGATTGGAAGAATGGGACCGTTGTGTAAAGAATTGTGTGGTGTGAGCTTGTTATCATTCGAGTTGTTCATGTTTGGCTTGGGAATGTGTGATGGAGTGAAGGAGAGAGTGTTGTGGTTAATAGTTGCATGTATAAAGGAAGTATTATGGGATGTGAGGAATGTGTATGTTTTTAAGAGAAAGGAAATTGTAGTAAAGAATAGTCTAAAAGTGATTTTGGGGAAGATGTATGTGTGTTTTCTATGGGATAAAAGAAGAAGGGGGGAGGTGGATGCCGAAGGGATTTGGAAGGTGAAGAAGTGGAGATACCTTGTAAATATGTCTTGACTTGTTTTTTCTGATGTTGTAGTAAACTGAAATTTTCCGATGATGATGGGAACAGCTTTTGTGTTTTGGATTTGACGCAGCTGTTTGGGATTTTTCTTTGGTCTTGGATTTCTGGACCGTGGATTTTCCCATCTGAGGGAAAAAAAAAAAAAAAAAAGAAACAGCTGTCTGTGGATGGATACCATGCTTGGCATAGGTGGTTTTCCTTTATTGGATGTTTTCCTTTATTGGATGCTGCCCTTCCCTTGGTTGTTCCTTCCCGGGGAAAGGCCTAGTTATTCACTGCCTGCGTTGAGAAACACGTGATGGTGTCTCCGCAGCTCCTCTACATGCATTTGCATATTTTGGGGCAGTGTTCTGGATCACTGCGTTGACAAACACGTGATGGTGTCTCCACGGTGTTGGATGTTTTGGTCTCCATGAGGTCAATCATCCGTGCCTTTATAGACTTTCTACTAGGCACTGCTCCTGATAGCCAGTTTCCTACTCCACACTGATGAGGGGCAAAAACCCCGAAACAGCTGTCTGTGGATGGATACCATGCTTGGCATAGGTGGTTTTCCTTTATTGGATGCTGCCCTTCCCTTGGTTGTTCCTTCCCGGGGAAAGGCCTAGCTATTCACTGCCTGCGTTGAGAAACACGTGATGGTGTATCCGCAGCTCCTCTACGTGCATTTGCATATTTGGGGGCAGTGTTCTGGATCACAGCGTTGAGAAACACGTGATGGTGTCTCCACGGTGTTGGATGTTTTGGTCTCCACGAGGTCAATCATCCGTTCCTTTATAGACTTTCTACTAGGCACTGCTCCTGATAGCCAGTTTCCTACTCCACACTGATGAGGGGCAAAAACCCCGAAACAGCTGTCTGTGGATGGATACCATGCTTGGCATAGGTGGTTTTCCTTTATTGGATATTTTCCTTTATTGGATGCTGCCCTTCCCTTGGTTGTTCCTTCCCGGGGAAAGGCCTGGCTATTCACTGCCTGCGTTGAGAAACACGTGATGGTGTCTCTGCAGCTCTTCTACATGCATTTGCATATTTGGGGCAGTGTTCTGGATTACTGCATTGAGAAACACGTGATGTGTCTCCGCGGTGTTGGATGTTTTGGTCTCCACGAGGTCAATCATCCGTGCCTTTATAATCTCTCTGTTGGAGTCCGTCAAGGCTCTGTCCTAGGGCCCCTACTTTTTTCCATCTATACTCTTGGCCTAGCCTATGGCTTCCAGTACCACCTGTATGCGGACGACACTCAGATCTACCTCTCTGGCCCAGATGTCACCCCTCTGCTGTCTAGAATCCTGGAGTGTCTATCAGCCATATCCTCCTTCTTCACCTCTTGCTTCCTAAAACTCAATGTAGTAATCATAAAATGCCCAAAACTTTATTAGTATACAATCTCTAAAATGCCACCAACCTGTGGCTACACCAAAAAAAACAACAACAAAACACACCGTGAAAAAACTAGTGTAGGGGGAAGAGAGATACCCTATAGATACCTATGCTGGTGTCTGCCTATCAGCGGGGGTTGGCGCCCTAGGGGAAACGTTGTGGCGCCCCGGCTCCACGAAGGCTAGCCCTGGGGTCCCTACAAGGCCCTAATACAGCCAATGGGTCCCTCTACCCACACAATAATTGTAAACTTAAGGGTACCCCTCAAATGCTATACATATGACACTCCTATATTAAGGGAATCCTCAACCCCAGCACCGTGAAGATAAAAACAAATGAGAACATGTAGAGGGCTGATGGGAGGTATGAAGCGTGCACAATAAACGCCTAATGACTATATCTCAAAGCAGGCATTATTGTTATACATAGACTGATGATAGCACGCAGAAAGCAGCAAAACTGTGGATCACAGGCAACAATATAACCCCTGGACAAAATTATAAGTCTCTCAATGGGTATCTGCCCGATAGACAGTAACCTACATTGCCTAGGCAAGTGCCAATGTTATAGCCAAAGATCCACTATCATAGTAAATTGAAAAATAAAACTGCACAGTTGGTACTCATCGTTAAGTGCCGTGTCCCTCCATCAACCCGCTGTCATTAATCGCCTCGACGCGTTTCGCCCCTCTGGCTCATCAGGAGGCTGGATGGGTCTGTCATGTGTCTCGATGATAAAAGATAGGGGTCATTATATTAAAATTTATACTAAAACTCAATGTAGACAAAACTGAACTCATCATCTTTCACCCATCTCACGTATCCCCCTACCTGATCTATCTACAATATTACGGTAAACGGCATCACGCTCTCTCCCGCACCTGAAATCCATTGCCTTGGGGTAACTCTCGACTCTGCCCTGTCCTTCAAACCGCACGTCCAAACTCTTGCCACCTCCTGTCGCCTCCAACTCAAAAATATTGCCAGAATCCATCCCTTCATCAGCCCACAATCTAACTCTTGTGCATGCCCTCATCATCTCCCGCTTCGATTACTGCAACACCCTCCTCTGTGGCCTCCCCGCTAACTCTCTTGCACCACTCCAGTCTGTCCTCAACTCTGCTGCCCGGCTAATCCACCTCTCTCCTCGCTACTCCCCTGTTTCTCCCCTCTGCAAATCCCTCCACTGGCTCCCAATTCCCCAACGAATCCAGTTCAAACTGCTAACACTGATCTACAAAGCCATCCACAACCTGTCCCCTCCCTATATCTCTGAACTAATCTCCCAATATCTTCCCTCGCGTAATCTTCGATCCTCCCAAGACCTCCTACTCTCCTCCACACTTATTCGTTCCTCACACAACCGCCTCCAAGATTTCTCTCGAATATCCCCTATCCTCTGGAATTCCATGCCTCAACACGTCCAATTATCCACCACCCTCGGATCCTTCAGACGGAACCTGAAAACCCATCTCTTCAGGAAAGCCTACAGCCTGTAATAACCATTCTGCCGCCTCACCACCACCCAAGCTGCCACCTCACTAGCACCTAAGCTGCCACCTCACCACCACCAAGGCTGCCGCCTCACCACCACCAGAGCTGCCGCGGTGCACCAAGGCTGCCGCCTCACCACCACCAGAGCTGCCGCCTCACCACCACCAGAGCTGCCGCACACCCAACCTTCTGTCTCTTCCCCATTATCCCATAGAATGTAAGTCCGCAAGGACAGGGTCTTCTCCTCTCTGTACCAGTCTGTCATTGTAAATTTGTTTACTGTAAATGATATCTATAACTCTGTAGGTAACCCCTTTGTCATGTACAGCACCATGGAATTAATGGCGCTATATAAATAAATAATAATAATAGCAATAATCATTTTTCAAAGTGTCCCAGAAGCCATTTTTCAACACAACTCCAGACTTCTTTATACTCATGTTACTGTGAGCATCCTGTGTGGCCTAAATGTGCTATCATGGCTTGCAGCATCTCCAGACTTTTCTTTCATTAAGCACATCTGGGACAACCTTGGTCAGCAGTTGCAAAGGGAGCTGTCAACAGTAGAGCCTGAGAATTTGGGTGCCAAAATGTATTCAGTGTGGCAGAACATTTCTCAGACAACCATTAGTAACCTGATTGATAACATGCCAAGGTGTGTAAGTGCGGGGTTTCTGCATGTGACGCTCATACACAATACTGAATAAATGTCTATCAATCCTGTGATTTTTATAATTCCAAGACTTTTTCTTCTTGGTGTTGACATGGACGACCATATTTTCATTGTCCTGCTCCTAAAGGTAAAGCATCACAGATGTGAACACAACCTGAAGAGAAAACATTACATCTGTTTATCAGCTCATGATTTGCTGAAAGTTGAGCCAGTGAAATCAGGTAACTTTTCACTGAATGTATTGTACAGTCAATGACATAAGCCAGCCGCTCGCTGTAGGAATCCCAAGCAGCTAATGTTCTGAAAACAGCAGTCAGCTGCGTGACTGCACAGAACAAGGGGAGGCTCCGGTGTCTTGTGTGTAACCTTGTGTGAGCGGAGCTGCGAGCACTGGATCTCCAGAACTGGGAATATTTATTACCATGCACAGTGCATGACAAGCATTACATGAGCAGCACCAGAGCATAACCGTGCCTTGTCGTCCTGCCGAACATGGAAATGGTGAACAAGTGCTAAGGAAAGCGAACGTGCTACAATCATGAGTGCACCTGCAGCTACAGGAGTCTTTATATTGTCCCTAACAGCCATTCCTGTAACTTATCTCTTCAACTATGTATCTACAGTCCATAGGTAAGTGAATATAAATGTCATTTATATTCTGCTATATAGAGAAGTGTGTGTATAAATGACAACATAGTAGCACTTTTCTAGCAACTAGTTGGCCTGTGCGAAATTTTTGCGCATTGGTTGTCGGGGGAGCAGTCAATTTCAGGAAAATCAAGCTGGTCAAAAGTAAATGTATTTATTGAGATGACAAACATAGAGAGGTATGTGCCTCACTGACATATATGTATGTTTTCACGAATATTTGAGCCCATGAATCCATTATATGTCCATTTTGCAAGCCGGCGAAAACATCTCGTCATACGGATGTCACATGGATGCTTACATGCGAGAAAATCGTATCCTCGCACTGTACACGGATGACATACTGATCACTGTTCAGGGAACATTTCTACGATTCTCGTCCGTGTAAAACTGACCGATTTTTTTATATGTTGTGTGGGACTCCAGCCTAAAGGAGATCTCCCAACATTAAGCATAATGGTATTCTACTTACTGATCAGAAGGGGTCTGATTGCCAGGACCTTGCAAAGGAACAGGGGCAGCAGCTTTTTTTTCCCTCCACAGCAGCAGTGTCATCTATCTGAAGTGTAGGGAAGTGCAACACAGTCCTATGTATATGAACGGAGCAGCTCCTTGTATAGCAGTGCCACTTTGATAGTAAAAATTATGAAGGAGAATTGACCCCATAACTGAGCATATTTACACCATTGTAAAAAAAAAGTAATATCTGCAGATTATTTTACCCTTTTTTTCAATTTTTGCAAGGTTGTTTCCACCAATCTCTCCCATCAGGAAACAATGTACAATCTGAGTTATGTCAACGCTGCAGTTTTTTACTTGGAACCAGAGGTGACTCCAGGTCACCAATAAGCTGCCGCCTTAGAAGGAAGATAGACTTTTCAATGAATGTCCAATAATACGGAAAATTTGATGGTTCAGAACCTGTCCGGTCCCTGTTAGGCTGAATTCATTTATATCTTCAGTTTTAAAGCTGAAGTCTTAAACAGGTAAAGTTTTACTTTTATTCTACTTCCACATATGTAGCAAATATTTTATATGTACCTGCCTGAAATCGGCTGGGCAAGGAGTTCGGCAAGCTGGAAAGCTCTCAAGGTTAGGATTTGTTTCAGCTTTGTATTAGTATGCTTTGGGGTAGTGTGGTGCCACCTGCAGGTCATTTTTCCTTACTACAGGTTTATGAAAATTTATGTTTAAAGTGTATTTTGTGATCACATTGTGGATGTGTGGTTTGTTTGGCTATTTTTTTTTGCTGAAGGGGCAAGTTTACCTTTCAAATGGTGTATCATTTGTGTGTGTGGGTGCAGTATGAAGAGAGATGCAAAGGAATCGCCGAAAAAGAGTGTTTTGAAATAATACAGAAGGATTGGACTTTTGCACAAGTCTCTTGGATACTCTGACAGCAGTGGTCTAACTTGTGTAGCACTTTTATGAAGGGTAATTTTTCCGACATATTTGTATGGCAGGAATAGAATATATATGTCTTGTCAAATCCACAAAATGTCAAACATGTGCACGTGAGTTTGGCAAAAAATGTTACCCTTTTAAAATCCTTTAATACTAAATGACTGGCCTGAGCGGTTAGAAACTTTACAAAACTATTCTAAACCCAGGACTGTCTGACTTTGATGCCACTGTAAAGCCTCATCTGTTTTTTTTGCATCCGAGTGCTTTCTGTGGATTTCACAGATAACACTCATACCGGTGATAATCTATGGGGCCATTCAAATGTCCATGATTTTCCCAGATAGGGAAGTCCACAGAAAATGACGGAGACAAGTCCGATTTTGATCCAAGTATCAGATCACAATCTGCAATGCTTGTCTATGGTTCTGTGAAAAAAATTGGATGACATCCTAGTGCAGTCCGATTTTCACGGATTATTAGAAAGGAGAAAGTGGAGAAAGGTTTTTTCCTCTCCACGTATCAGAAAAACTGATGGCATTTGGACCATTTGGTGGTTTGTGGTTGTCCTGAAGAAGAAGTTGGAGTCATTCTGAAAAGCGTTGACAGTAAACCAATAATCCATTCTCCATCTTAGCTTATCATTTATCCAGCAGCACTGGATACTTCCATCGCCCACAGTAAATTTCGTATACAACTCTCTGGAAGCAGCAGCTGGAATCTATACATGTGTAGTGGTTGTGTCTCACATAACCCTATAAGGTGAGCCTAATAACCTATTGTTCCATCTCCCTTACTTGGATAAGATTTGGATAAAAAAGTATCCTTAAAGGGAATCTGTCACTAGGTTTTCACAATCCCATCTGAGAGCAGCATGATGTAGCGGCAGAGACCCTGATTCAAGCAATTTGTCATTTATTGCACAGCTTTCTATCATTTTGATAACATCCATGTTTTACCTGCTGCAAATCTACCAGTTCTCTGAATGTTGAGCTCTGTATAACCTCACTCACACTACTGAATAGTAGATTTCTGTGAAAGCTGCCAGTCAGTGTCAGGGTTATACAGAGCTCATGGAAACTCTACAATATGCTGCTATCAGATTAAGTAGCAAAAACCTAGTAACTGTGAGCACAAGATACGTCACACACAGAGAATGATCCAAAATATATCAGATATCGCAGATACCGATACCCGATACCAATGCAAGTCAATGGGACTCAAATATCGGAATGTTGTAGATAAGCCCTTTCTGTCCTTCTACATCCTGTTCCGGAGGGAGGAAGAGTGTGGGCGGTATGTGGGCGGACACTGTGTGTGTGTGTCTGTGTGTGCGGGTGGGGTCTGTGCGGGCCTGCCGGGGATCTGTACGGGCATCTCGGGGGTCTGTGCGTGCCTGCCAGTGCTCTGTGCGTGCCTGCCGGGGCTCTGTGCGTGCCTGCCGGGGTTCTGTGCGGCCTGCCAGGGCTCTGTGCGGGCTGCTGAGGCTCTGTGCGGGCCTGCTGGGGCTCTGTGCGGGCCTGCCGGGGCTCTGTGCGGCCCGCCGGGGCTCTGTGCGGGCCTGCCGGGGCTCTGTGCGTGCCTGCCGGGGCTCTGTGCGGCCTGCCGGGGCTCTGTGCGTGCCTGCCGGGGCTCTGAGTGGGCCTGCCGGGGCTCTGTGCGTGCCTGTCGGGGCTCTGTGCGGGCTGCCGGGGCTCTGTGCGGGCTGCCGGGGCTCTGTGCGGGCTGCCGGGGGCTCTGTGCGGGCTGCCGGGGCTCTGTGCAGGCTTGCCAGGGCTCTCTGCTCTCTCTCACTTGCGTTGGTACAGGTCCATCGCTATGCGTCAGGCTGATGTACCGACGCACGTTGTGAAATTTGTGCACGACGTGGGCAGCGGATGCAGTTTTTCAACTGCATCCGCTGCCCACGTCGTGCACAAATTTCACAACGTGCATCGGTACGTCGGCCCGACGCATAGCGACGGACCCGTACCGACGCAAGTGTGAAAGATTCCTTAATGAGTGTTGAATTTAAAAAACAACGGAAAAAAACGGCGTGGGCTTTCCCTATGGGGGAAAGCCGACGACCGTGTAGCCTGCTATGAATATCAGCCCGCAGCTGTCTGCGCAGCCTTTACTGGCTATTAAAATAGGGGGAACCCCCCAAAAAATGACGTGGGGTCCCCCTATATTTTATAGCCAGAAAGGCTACGCAGACAGCTGCGGGCTGATATTCATAGCCTAGAGAGGGGCCATGGATATTGCCCCCCCCCGGCTACAAATACCAGTCTGCAGCCACCCAGAAATGGCGCATCTATAAGATGCGCCAATTCTGGCACTTAGCCCCTCTCTTCCCACTCCCGTGTAGCAGTGGGAAATGGGGTAATAAGGTGTTAATGTCACCTTGCTATTGTAAGGTGACATTAAGCCGGGTTAATAACGGAGAGGCGTCAATAAAACGCCTATCCATTATTAATCCAATAGTAATAAAGGGTTAATAAAACACACACTTTAGGAAAAAAGTATTTTAATATTCTTCATTTAACCATACTTACCATACTTCAGCGCCTGCAAAAAACGTAAAATAATAAACCGTATACTACCTGTCCGCCGTAGTCCAATTAATAACGAGTGTCCCACGACGATCTCCCCTATAGAACAGTGACATCGGGTGATGTCACTGCTCTATAGGACCCTCAGTGACACACTGACAGGAGACAATGGCTCCTGCAGTGCATCACTGAGAGGTTACCTTAGGACAAAGTCTCACTTTATGGCAATTGCTGCGTGGGAAAATTTCTCACACAGCAATGCCAAAAGTGAGACTAGGGACAATTTTTTTTTCAGCGGCGGAGGAGTACAGTGCGGAAGGATACCTTTCTCCCGTCATTGTGTTCCTGGAGCCCCTAGAGAGCAGTTGCATCAGCTGATGCTGCCGTTCTCCATGGGAGATCGTTGTGGGACACTCGTGGATTTCTGCGGACAGGGAGTACTGTATATTGGTTGTTTGATATTTTAATCTTTTTTTCAGATGACACTGGCTTCGGAGAACAAAGTGACAAGTAATGGTGAGTATGTACTCTATGTTTTATGTACTGTATGTCTATATGTATGTATTGTATGTAATGTATGAATGTATTGCATGTAGTATGTATGTAGTATGTATGTGGTATGTATGTATGTAGTATGTATGTATGTATATATGTATGTAGTATGTATGTAGTATGCATGTAGTATGTATGTAGTATGTAACATGTATGTAGTATGCATGTAGTATGCATGTAGTATGCATGTAGTATGTATGTAGTATGTATGTAGTATGTATATAGTATGTATGTAGTATGCAGTATGTATGTAGTATGTAGTATGTATATAGTATGTATGTATATACAGTGGGGCAAAAAAGTATTTAGTCAGTCAGCAATAGTGCAAGTTCCACCACTTAAAAAGATGAGAGGCGTCTGTAATTTACATCATAGGTAGACCTCAACTATGGGAGACAAACTGAGAAAAAAAAATCCAGAAAATCACATTGTCTGTTTTTTTTAAAAAAAAATTGCATTTTATGGTGGAAAATAAGTATTTGGTCAGAAACAAACAATCAAGATTTCTGGCTCTCACAGACCTGTAACTTATTCTTTAAGAGTCTCCTCTTTCCTCCACTCATTACCTGTAGTAATGGCACCTGTTTAAACTTGTTATCAGTATAAAAAGACACCTGTGCACACCCTCAAACAGTCTGACTCCAAACTCCACTATGGTGAAGACCAAAGAGCTGTCAAAGGACACCAGAAACAAAATTGTAGCCCTGCACCAGGCTGGGAAGACTGAATCTGCAATAGCCAACCAGCTTGGAGTGAAGAAATCAACAGTGGGAGCAATAATGAGAAAATGGAAGACATACAAGACCACTGATAATCTCCCTCGATCTGGGGCTCCACACAAAATCCCACCCCGTGGGGTCAGAATGATCTCCAAGAACGGTGAGCAAAAATCCCAGAACCATGCGGGGGGACCTAGTGAATGAACTGCAGAGAGCTGGGACCAATGTAACAAGGCCTACCATAAGTAACACACTATGCCACCATGGACTCAGATCCTGCAGTGCCAGACGTGTCCCACTGCTTAAGCCAGTACATGTCTGGGCCCATCTGAAGTTTGCTAGAGAGCATTTGGATGATCCAGAGGAGTTTTGGGAGAATGTCCTATGGTCTGATGAAACCAAACTGGAACTGTTTGGTAGAAACACAACTTGTCGTGTTTGGAGGAAAAAGAATACTGAGTTGCATCCATCAAACACCATACCTACTGTAAAGGATGGTGGTGGAAACATCATGCTTTGGGGCTGTTTCTCTGCAAAGGGGCCAGGACGACTGATCCGGGTACATGAAAGAATGAATGGGGCCATGTATCGTGAGATTTTGAGTGCAAACCTCCTTCCATCAGCAAGGGCATTGAAGATGAAACGTGGCTGGGTCTTTCAACATGACAATGATCCAAAGCACACCGCCAGGGCAATGAAGGAGTGGCTTCGTAAGAAGCATTTCAAGGTCCTGGAGTGGCCTAGCCAGTCTCCAGATCTCAACCCTATAGAAAACCTTTGGAGGGAGTTGAAAGTCCGTGTTGCCAAGCGAATAGCCAAAAACATCACTGCTCTAGAGGAGATCTGCATGGAGGAATGGGCCAACATACCAACAACAGTGTATGGCAACCTTGTGAAGACTTACAGAAAACGTTTGACCTCTGTCATTGCCAACAAAGGATATATTACAAAGTATTGAGATGAAATTTTGTTTCTGACCAAATACTTATTTTCCACCATAATATGCAAAAAAAATTATAAAAAAACAGACAATGTGATTTTCTGGATTTTTTTTTCTCAGTTTGTCTCCCATAGTTGAGGTCTACATATGATGTAAATTACAGACGCCTCTCATCTTTTTAAGTGGTGGAACTTGCACTATTGCTGACTGACTAAATACTTTTTTGCCCCACTGTATGTATGTAGTGTGTATGTAGTATGTATGTAGTATTTTTATTATTATTATTATTATTATTATTAATTTATATAGCACCATTAATTCCATGGTGCTGTACATGAGAAAGGGTTTATATACAGAGGTATAGATATCGTTTACAGTAAACAAATTTACAGTGACAGACTGGTACAGAGGGGAGAGGACCCTGTCCTTGCGGACTTACATTCTATGTATGTAGTATGTAGTATGTATGTAGTATGTATGTAGCATGTATGTAGTTTTTTTTTTTTTTTACATTCAACACATTAGTCGGATGATGGGACTACTACTGTCCCATCATTGGCTAATGTGTCAATCACTGTCACCGTTGCAGGCATCGTCCGATGGGACTTGTAGTCCCATCAGACGATGCCTGCACAGACCCCCGGCAGCCCACACAGAGCCCTCGCAGGACGCACAGAGCCCCGGCAGGCCGCACAGAGCCCCAGCAGGCACGCACAGACCCCCCACGGTCACGCACAGACCCCGCCCGCACACACACACGCAGTCTCCGCCCACACTCCATTATAGTGCATCATTGCACTATGGGAACTTCCGATTCCGGTATCCGATATTGCAAAAATATCGGAACTCAGTATCGGAATTCCAAAATAGCGATTATCGTCCGATACCCGATATTTGCAGTATCGGAATGCTCAACACTAGTGACTACAGAAATAAATTAGGACAATGCCAGTTAGATGGACAGTTTTTACCAGCAAACTCATTAGCAGTAATCTTGATAAGATGTTGGATTATGGCACAGCCAGTCAACAATATGATCTGTAGCTCACTCCAATGTACAATGGCATATTAAAGTTTGGGCAACCCTGGTCAAAATTACTGTTATTGTGAACACTTATGAAACGATCGCTAAAAGGTCTAAAGTTAAAGGGAAACTGTCAGCAGGATTGTGCACAGTAACATACACACAGTGTCAGGTAGGCGCCGTTATACTGATTAAAATTATACCTTGGTTGATCAAATCCTTCTAGTGGTTGTTGTTTAATCTTTATTTTCAGCTTTTAGTTAATGATATGCCCGTGCTCCGGGGCAGCTTGTGGGGGGGTCTTCGTGTGGTGCTCTGCTTAGGTATTCATAATGCAGACTGCTGACAGGTCACTGATCCCTCACTGACCTGCCCCCTAGTTTGCATAATAAATATCTGTACATACTGAAGAAAAAACAAAAATGCTTCTGCCGGCAGGTGCCGGCCGTGACAGCTGCGCTGCAGCATAATCACATGTTTAGTGTCCAGTTAATAAGTATTCTTGATGTTATTGAGCAAGTGTAAAAAAAAAGAATCAATTTGAAAATGGTGCCCACTGCGCCTGTACAACTATCAGTGTGTATAGAGATCCGAGAGCTACTATTGCACAGGCGCTGGCGACGCCATCTTGCTGGAGAAGAAAAAAAAATTTCCTCCTCCAAGATGGAGCCATCCGCGCCTGCGCAGTAGCAGGTCTCAGACATCTTGACATCAGACAGGTACTGTAAGGACTCTGCAGGGAAGATACGTGGACATCCTTGTACCCATTCTATGGATGTTCACTAAAACCAGACCATAACATAACTTTAATTTTATCCCCCAACACATGGTGTGCTGGAGGAAACTATTCTGGTTTTACATAATTGATGCCATCATGCGCAGTAACACGTATCTCCCTTCCCTCACTTCACCAGTGACTTTGTCACAAAAAACCCCAAAAGCTTCTAAACTTCCTTCTCACCCCCAATGGGGGTGGTCTTTGTTGTCCTTTCTCATTCTCAGGTTCTCTACCAGAGGCCAGTGAGTTTGAGAGTTCTGGGCAGGATCTTAGTTGTTCCCAGCATTGTGCTTTTCTGGACAGAGAGTTCAGATGTTGCTCCTGGGATCTGTTGTAGCCATTCTTCCAACTTAGAGGTCACTGCTTCAAGTGCTCCTATCACCACTGGAATTATTGTTTTCTTCACCTTCCACATCTTCTCCAGTTCTCCAGCTTCTCATATTCCTTCTTTCTGATGTTGCTGTCACTTGGCACGGCCACATCTATTATCATTGCTGTCTTCTGATCCTTGTCTACTATCACAATGTCTGGTTGGTTAGCCAACACCTGCTTATCCGCTTGGATCTTGAAGTCCCACAAGATTTTAGCCCTTTCATTTTCCACCACTTTCTCTGGGGTCTCCCATCTGAACTTAGGGGGACTTAGCACATATGCTGTGCAGTTGTTCCTATATACAATTCCCGCTACTTGGTTGTGGCATTCGGTATACGCTGTTCCTGCTTGCATTTTGCATCTTGCCTCTATGTGTTGGACGGTTTCTGATGTTTCTTTGCATAGTCTGCACTTTGGGTCTTGTCTTGTGTGGTAGATTCCTGCTTCTGTGGATCTGGTACTTAATGCTTGTTCTTGTGCCGCTATGATTAGTGCCTCTGTGCTGTCTCGGAGTCCAGCTTTCTCCTGCCATTGGTAGGATTTCTCCATGTCAGCCACCTCTACTATCTGTTAATGGTACATCTCATGCAGTTGTGACGCCACAGAGTCCTGGTTGTCACAGTAGCATTGCTTTCCTCATGGGGAGAGTGATGTCACGCTTGGAAGCGATGAAAGATCTTTCATCAGGTAATCACATACACACATGTTCACACTCCAGGCCAGAAGGGGGAGCTCTGAACCCGGATTAAGGGGAACTTCCTTATATTCTGGTCTGGAGGGAAAGGAAGTTAGTCAGTCTGTCAGAGGACAGAGTAGAGAGCTGTCAGACCTTGAGTGTCGAAAGGACTGAAGGGGCCATATAGCCAGAGTTGCTACAGCTCCTGGGGAAAGAGAGAGAATACGAAAGGAAGAATATTGTTTAGTGAGCGTGCAGGAGAAGGAAGCACAGGAGAGTGACACCAGGGGAGCAGAGCAGCGAATTTGCTACCTCTGGCTGAGCGCAGAGGTTGTGTCGGACTCTAGGAGGCACAGCACAAACCAGCAGGACAGCTGGATTATTACAAGTAACCTGTCCGCCCTAGTACCCAGGAGGCACAGTGGCACATAGAGCCCGGGTCATGATAGAGACCCTGTAAAAAGGCTTGAGCCACCTGGCCTACGGGTTTGTGTCCTAACCTTTATGGGGGACAGAGAAGAACTGTGAGGACCTTATCAGAAGCCATAGGCAGTAAGGGACTACAACTCCACCGCGCTTTGAGGAAGGCTTTCATCTCCACCTGGTAAAGGAGACTCTGGATTCGCTTCCAAGCCGGCTGGACCCTGCCTGTACCTGTGATCTGGTGCCCTGGACTGCGGTTGCCTGAAGCTACAGTAAACCAAGTAAAGAGACTGCAAACCTGTGTCCTCCGTTCCTTACTGCACCATGCACCATCCTCATCCATACATCGGGAGCCCTGAGGACCTACTTCACCTGTGGGAAGTTATACCATCTTAGCTGCCATAACAACACCACAGGGCACCCCGTTAAGCAGCATCAGTCCCCTCTGACCGAATACCACAGGTGGAGTCATGAACACAAACTTTATTCACAAAACCCCTTAAAGACCTTACCCTTTTTAATCAGTGCGCTCAGGGCCACGGACCGGGTCGCAACCACGTGACATCCCCTTTAAGTGCAACCAGACCCGGTACCGTTTACCCCACTGCCCTGGCGGGCGACTCACAGCGGTTTGTTATACCATGGCGCCTCATATTCCTCTTCTTTCTTCCAGATCTGTTGTTACTGCCTTAGGCTTTCTCTCAGCATCTCATCTCTAGGTGCCATTTTTCTGATGTATTCCTGGATACTCCTTGTTTCATCCATGATGGTGGCTGCCTTGGATGATTATCAAGCCTCACCGACCCTCCTTTCTGTTGGTACACAATCTTTGGGCGTTGGACTTAGGGTGGAGACCTCCATGCATTGTGAGGAGCTTTCGCGTCTTCAGATCTACAGCTTCCATCTCTTCTTTTGGCCAGCACACTATGCCAGCAGGGTATCTGATATCTGGCAGGGCATATGTATTGATGGCACGGAGTTTACTGTTCCCATTGAGCTTGCTCTTCAGGACCTGTCTTACCCTTTGATGGTATTTAGATGTTGCTGTATATATATATACTGTATATATATATATATATATATATATATATATATATATATATACACACAAAAATGGAATAGCACAATACCAATAAGCGGGTGCTCAAGCCTCCTCAGCATCCTATACTTGCCCCAATCCAGATAAAGAAAAATGAAAGCAGCACTTCAAATGTGGTTTTTCAGGGCTTAGTGTGAGTCAAAACGTTGCCACGCCATGTGGGTTTAAATTAAAACCACATTTTTTTTCACCACAAATCTATGGAGTGCTGCCTTAAATTTTTCTTGATTTTTTTTTATATATATATATATATATATACATATACAGTACAGACCTAAAGTTTAAACACACCTTCTCATTTAAAGATTTTTCTGTATTTTCATGACTATGAAAATTGTACATTCACACTGAAGGCATCAAAACTATGAATTAACACATGTGGAATTACAGTGGGGCAAAAAAGTATTTAGTCAGTCAGCAATAGTGCAAGTTCCACCACTTAAAAAGATGAGAGGCGTCTGTAATTTACATCATAGGTAGACCTCAACTATGGGAGACAAACTGATAAAAAAAATCCAGAAAATCACATTGTCTGTTTTTTTATCATTTTTTTTGCATATTATGGTGGAAAATAAGTATTTGGTCAGAAACAAACAATCAAGATTTCTGGCTCTCACAGACCTGTAACTTCTTCTTTAAGAGTCTCCTATTTCCTCCACTCATTACCTGTAGTAATGGCACCTGTTTAAACTTGTTATCAGTATAAAAAGACACCTGTGCACACCCTCAAACAGTCTGACTCCAAACTCCACTATGGTGAAGACCAAAGAGCTGTCAAAGGACACCAGAAACAAAATTGTAGCCCTGCACCAGGCTGGGAAGACTGAATCTGCAATAGCCAACCAGCTTGGAGTGAAGAAATCAACAGTGGGAGCAATAATTAGAAAATGGAAGACATGCAAGACCCCTGATAATCTCCCTCGATCTGGGGCTCTACGCAAAATCCCACCCCGTGGGGTCAGAATGATCACAAGAACGGTGAGCAAAAATCCCAGAACCACACGGGGGGACCTAGTGAATGAACTGCAGAGAGCTGGGACCAATGTAACAAGGCCTACCATAAGTAACACACTACGCCACCATGGACTCAGATCCTGCAGTGCCAGACGTGTCCCATTGCTTAAGCCAGTACATGTCCGGGCCCTTCTGAAGTTTGCTAGAGAGCATTTGGATGATCCAGAGGAGTTTTGGGAGAATGTCCTATGGTATGATGAAACCAAACTGGAACTGTTTGGTAGAAACACAACTTGTCGTGTTTGGAGGAAAAAGAATACTGAGTTGCATCCATCAAACACCATGCCTACTGTAAAGCATGGTGGTGGAAACATCATGCTTTGAGGCTGTTTCTCTGCAAAGGGGCCAGGACGACTGATCCGGGTACATGAAAGAATGAATGGGGCCATGTATCGTGAGATTTTGAGTGCAAACCTCCTTCCATCAGCAAGGGCATTGAAGATGAAACGTGGCTAGGTCTTTCAACATGACAATGATCCAAAGCACACCGCCAGGGCAACGAAGGAGTGGCTTCGTAAGAAGCATTTCAAGGTCCTGGAGTGGCCTAGCCAGTCTCCAGATCTCAACCCTATAGGAAACCTTTGGAGGGAGTTGAAAGTCCGTGTTGCCAAGCGAAAAGCCAAAAACATCACTGCTCTAGAGGAGATCTGCATGCAGGAATGGGCCAACATACGAACAACAGTGTGTGGCAACCTTGTGAAGACTTACAGAAAACGTTTGACCTCTGTCATTGCTAACAAAGGATATATTACAAAGTATTGAGATGAAATTTTGTTTCTGACCAAATACTTATTTTCCACCATAATATGCAAATAAAATGTTAAAAAAACAGACAATGTGATTTTCTGGATTTTTTTTTCTCAGTTTGTCTCCCATAGTTGAGGTCTACCTATGATGTAAATTACAGACGCCTCTCATCTTTTTAAGTGGTGGAACTTGCACTATTCCTGACTGACTAAATAAATACTTTTTTGCCCCACTGTATATACTTAACAAAAAAGTGTGAAACAACTGAAAATATGTCTCATATTCTAGGTTCTTCAAAGTAGCCACCTTTTGCTTTGATGACTGCTTTGCACACTCTTGGCATTCTCTTGATGAGCTTCAAGAGGTAGTCACCGGAAATGGTTTTCACTTCACAGGTGTGCCCTGTCAGGTTTAATAAGTGGGATTTCTTGCCTTATAAATGGTGTTGGGACCATCAGTTGTGTTGTGAAGAAGTCTGGTTGATACACAGCTGATAGTCCTACTGAATAGACTGTTAGAATTTGTATTATGGCAAGAAAAAGCAGCTAAGTAAAGAAAAACAAGTGGCCATCATTACTTTAAGAAATGAAGGTCAGTCAGTCTGAAAAATTGGGAAAACTTTGAAAGTGTCCCCAAGGGCAGTGGCAAAAACCATCAAGCGCTACAAAGAAACTGGCTCACATGAGGACCGCCCCAGGAAAGGAAGACCAAGAGTCACCTCTGCTTCTGAGGATAAGTTTATCCAAGTCACCAGCCTCAGTAATCGAAGGTTAACAGCAGCTCAGATTAGAGACCAGGTCAATGCCACACAGAGTTCTAGCAGCAGACACATCTCTACAACAACTGTTAAGAGGAGACTTTGTGCAGAAGGCCATCATGGTAAAATAGCTGCTAGGAAACCACTGCTAAGGACAGGCAACAAGCAGAAGAGACTTGTTTGGCCTAAAGAACACAAGGAATGGACATTAGACCAGTGGAAATCTGTGCTTTGGTCTGAGTCCAAATTTGAGATCTTTGGTTCAACCACCGTGTCTTTGTGCGAAGCAGAAAAGGTGAACGGATGGACTCTACATGCCTGGTTCCCACCGTGAAGCATGGAGGAGGAGGTGTGATGGTGTGGGGGTGCTTTCCTGGTGACACTGTTGGGTATTTATTCAAAATTGAAGGCATACTGAACCAGCATGGCTACTACAGCATCTTGCGGCGGCATGCTATTCCATCCGCTTTGCGTTTAGTTGGACCATCATTTATTTTTCAACAGGACAATGACCCCAAACACACCTCCAGGCTGTGTAAGGGCTATTTGACCAAGAAGGAGAGTGATGGGGTGCTACGCCAGATGACCTGGCCTCCACAGTCACCAGACCTGCACTCAAACGAGATGGTTTGGGGTGAGCTGGACCGCAGAGTGAAGGCAAAAGGGCCAACAAGTGCTAAGCATCTCTGGGAACTCCTTCAAGATTGTTGGAAGACCATTCCCGGTGACTACCTCTTGAAGCTCATCAAGAGAATGCCAAGAGTGTGCAAAGCAGTCATCAAAGCAAAAGGTGGCTACTTTGAAGAACTTAGAATATAAGACATAATTTCAGTTGTTTCACACTTTTTTGTTTAGTATATAATTCCACATGTGTTAATTCATAGTTTTGATGCCTTCAGTGCGAATGTACAATTTTCATAGTCATGAAAATACAGAAAAATCTTTTTTTTTTTAATTTAAATAGATTTTTATTAACAATAAACAGAAAAAGAGAAAACATCATTCTCTCATCCACATTTCAATATATTACATACATCTTTTCTTAATTTAAGAATCCCCAACATACCCACAACAACCCTCCCCCCCCCCCACAGGACAGCTCATCCCAAGTCTAAACTCCCCTGAGGCCACCAGTGCCTCAAGTAGTTCTTACCTATCTGAAGCCTATAGTTCCCAACTTCTATTACTCCTCATCCCAACTCAAGCCATGGAGACCACATTTTATTAAACATCTCTATTTTCCCCCGTCTCTTGTAAACACCTTTTTCCAGCTTTAGACCATGTTGTACATATTGAAGAAATTCCCTCCTCGCAGGTGGTTCTGCCTTTATCCAGTTCCGTGCTATCACTTTCCGAGCCATATACAGTAACCTAGCGATTGCAATCTTCCAGGTGTTGTCCACTCCTATTTCATCCACGTATCCCAACAAGCATATTATCGGATCTCTCAGGACTCTACATTTATACGCTCCTTCCACCCGACTCAAAACTACCACCCAAAAAGCGGCCAATCTAGGACACGTCCACATCATATGATAAATTCCTGCATTCTCACACCCACACCTCGGACACTCAGAATCAGCACGCAACCCCGCTTTATGTAGCACTTCCGGAGATTTATATACTCTGTGTATAATATAGAGCTGCGACAACCTATACGGCTCACTCAATGACAATCTCGGAACCCACTCCAGCACCGATTCCCATGTTTCCTTCTCCACCGGGCCCAAGTCCCTCTCCCACTTAGCTCTGGCCTTTATGGGGAAATCTAACAGATACGTGTGCATAAGGTCCTTATATAGGGTGGAAATAACTCCCTTTGTAGTCCCGTCACCACATACATACTCCAATACTATATCCTCCTGAATCCCAATGTCAGTACTCTTTTTTTGAGCTCCAAAAGCATGTCTCATCTGTGCATACTGATATTCTCCTGCGGGCCTCAGACCAAACTCTGCTTGCAATCGGGAAAAGGACTTCAACGCTCGTTGTTGGACTATTTGGTGTACAAAGCAAATTCCTTTAGTCTGCCACTCCATCAGACCTCCCAGAGCCGCGAATTCCTTTAAATTACTGTTAGACCATATTGGTGTAAATTTGGTTAACCCTGTAACCCCCCGAATCTGCCTCAATCTGTTCCATAATTTACGTATCAGGAACAGGGTTGGATATAGCTTCCCCAATGCTCCCAAGGAGCCATCCTCTAAGCATTGCATTACCGGGCGTCGGCCTGTCACCCCTTCCATCAGGTGTTGTACTGCACTGGATGACGCCTCCCGCGCCCAGCCCTTCAAATGCTGACTCTGGGCTGCAAGAAAGTATACTTCAGGGTTGGGCAAAGCCAAACCACCATCTTCCTTGGGTCGCTGAAGCGTCTCCAGGCTAATGCGTGGGTACTGTCTCCCCCATATCAAGCTTCTAAAGAGGGCATTAATCTGTCGGAATTTCCCCCGCGGGACCCAAATTGGCGCGTTATGTAAAACGTATAAAATTTTTGGCATCAGGACCATCTTAATGAGATTGATCCTTCCAACCACCGACAAATGTAACTTATTCCAAGCATCTACCTTTGCCTTGAGCACCCCCATAACAGGAGTCAGATTTCTATGCAGGAACTCCGCGACTGGAACCGAAATCCATATCCCAAGGTATTTAAAATGAGATACCACCTTAAGCCGCTCATCACCAACATTCACACTTGCATTCTCTCCTACTCCATCTACCTTAAACAGAACCGATTTGTCCCAATTAATTGTTAGTCCCGATACGGACCCGAATCTTTCAACAATTTCAATGGCCCCTCCCAGTGAATCAACCGGATCAGCCAAAAACAGCAACACGTCATCGGCATATAGCGCTATCTTTTCCTCAACTTCCCCATATCTAAACCCAGGGACCCCATCAGATTGTCGAATCTTGGCGGCAAGTGGTTCCACAGCCAACGCAAACAAGAGAGGCGAAAGCGGACATCCCTGCCTAGTGCCTCTAGCCAACTTTATAGGCTGAGACAATTCCCCGTTCACCCTGATTCTAGCCGTCGGCAGCGAATACAACAGCTGAATCCAGGCCACAAACTGCGGACCAAAACCCATACTCTTCAACACCTGCCATAGATATCCCCACTCTACACTGTCAAACGCCTTATGGGCATCCAGTGACGCAATCACCCTCCGGCCACAATTGTCAGACTTCAGCTGTAAATTCACATATAACCTCCGCAGATTGATTGCCGTCGACCTATCAGGCATAAAGCCAGACTGATCCGGATGCACCAGGCCTGTAATGACACTAGACAGACGGGAAGCTAACACCTTGGCCAGAAGCTTGACATCAATAGTTAGCAAAGAGATTGGGCGATATGACTCAGGTTTCCCCAAATCCTTATCCTCCTTTGGAATAACCACTATTATGGCCTCCCTCATAGAAGCTGGTAAGCACCCCCGGGACCTAGCTTCCTCCAGAACCGTCTTTAATCTAGGAATTAACACTTCTCCCAAACTTTTATAGATCTCGGCGGGCAACCCATCGACCCCAGGCGCCTTCCCATTGGCCATGGACATCAATGCCCGACTCAGCTCCTCCTCCGTGATAGGGGCTTCCAAGCTCTCCCTATCCACCTCATTCAGTCTCGGCAGATCCAGACCCTCCAAGAAGGTCAATGTATCTCCGACCGACTCACCGACCCGGGAGGAATATAAGTCTGCATAAAAGTCCGCAAAAGTCCTCAAAATCTCCGGTGTTTCAGATACTCTGCTTCCACTTACAGGCTCCAATGAGTGTACATATGAAGTACCCCTCTGAGCAGCCACTACCAGCGACAGCATATGACCCACAGTTTCTCCCTCCTGGTAATACAACACTCTTTGAAATTCCTGCTTCCTCTCAGCTTTTTCCAACAGTACTTTTTCCAGTTGATTTTGTGCATTTTTCAGCCTTTTCCCCGCCTCAGGAGTTCCCAGTGTCGCCATCCCATCCTCTGCATCCTTCAACTCATCAACTGCCGCCCTTTCTGCCTCTCTCGTCCTTCGCTTACACCTACTAATGTCTCTAAACAGTAGTCCTCTCAGATACGCCTTCATTGCATCCCAAATCGTAAGAGCGTCTGTACTCCCATCATTCAAAAAGAAGAACTCCGCCACCTCCCGTCCTATACCTTCCATCTCAATACTATGTAACCAACTAGGATGTATCTTCCATTCCCTCCCATTTACAGACCGTGTTCCCGCCAATTTAAACTCCACCTCAATTGGACTGTGGTCCGACAAGGCCCTTGGGAGATATCTCACCTCCCCAACTAGTGTGTCTAATAGCTTATTTCCCAGAGCCATGTCAATTCTAGAGAGCGTGGCATGCGCCGGCGAATAACATGATTACCCTCTCTCCCCAATATGTCTAACCCTCCAAAGGTCAATCATACCTATCTCATGTACATAGGTGCCAAATGTTGTTGTATGTCCCCCCGACCTATTCTGGGTGTTTTTATTTTTATCCCAGAAGTCGTCACAGATGTTATTTAGGTCTCCAATAATCATCAGTGGTGTCGGCCCCCATCGTTCCACTCGCTCCAAAACTTCTCTAATCTTCCTGCTTGAGTAGGGAGGCGGAATATACATAGCTGCAATACACACTCTCACTCCATACACTATACATTGTATTAGTACGTACTGACCATCTGCATCTACACAAACTTTCACCTCCTCATACTGTACTCCCGCTGGGACCAAAATTGATACACCTCTCGCATACATTGAGAAGGTAGAGTGATATCCCTTCTGAATCCAGCGTCTATTTAAGACATTCACTTTCTCCCTTACCAAGTGCATCTCCAGCAAACATATCATTGAGGCCCGTTGGTCTCTTGCATACTGCAAAGTCGCGGCTCGTCTGGATTTCTCCGCCAGGCCTCTCATATTCCAGCTCAAAATCTTAAAACGGCCCCCCATCAATTGGCTCATCTTCTCTAACTATATCATTATTCTTGACCATGAGCTGTCTAACGTCCCTAACCCCCCCTATCCCAACTCCCTTTCCCACCCTTCCCCTCTCACAACTAACCGTTCTGCCTCTTTTCAAGAGTGGGGCATCATCGCCCATAGCGAACACTCCGATTGGCAGTACCTTCCCAACCCTCCTCCCGCCACTGTACATAGCAGAATTCCATACATTCTTTAACATGTCACAAGATTTCAACATTGATTAACCTGCAAATACAAGAAACCTAAACAAATTTATAATACGCCGCTTACCCTTCCTCCCCCTACCCCAGCAGCCGTTATAGCATTCCCTTAACTGTAGCTGATTACAACCCAGCTCCACCCTTCAGCTTTCACATCCCATAACCCCTGAGTTGTTAATTACAAGTCTCTTTTCCAACTGACAGAGAAATAATCGCATTCAGAGTCCCCCCTCAGTTTCAGTCTCCTTTTCCTTTAAGCCTTTTAGCATTAATGTCAATCCACTGAGTAGCTTCCTCCGGCTTCTGAAAAAAGTGAATTTTGTCAAACGCCACCACCCTCAGTCTTGCTTGAAACATCATGGAGTACTGCACTCCCAACTCCTTCAGCCGTCTCTTGATACCCGTGAACATCATCCGTTGTTTCTGAACCAGGGCAGAATAGTCTGGGTAAATCGCAATTCTTTGGCCTTCAACTGTCAGATCCGTCATATCTCTAGCCTTCCTCAGGATAATGTCTCTGTCTCTGTAATTTAGGATTTTGGCGAGCATGGTACGGGGATTCGCTCCAGGGACAGGTGGTTTCGGTGGGACCCTATGCGCTCTCTCCACCGCGAACACTTTTGTCAGCACCGTATCTCCAAAAGTCTCTAACAGCCATTTTTCAATATACTCAGTTGGATTCCTTCCTTCAGCTTTTTCAGGGATGCCCACTATGCGTATATTATTTCTTCTGGACCTATTCTCAAGATCCTCATTTTTTGCCGCCAATTCAGCTATTGCTTGAGTGAACTTCTTCTCAGCCTTTTGCAGCTGCACTATATGATCTTCTGCAGTGCTCACTCTCTCCTCTACCTCCCCCACACGTTTGTCAATCTTCTGCATGGCTGTGTCCCCCTTAACCTCCTGTATCTGTTGGGTCAGAGACTGTTTACATGAAGAAACCAACGCAAAAACGTCTCTCAGGGTAGGCTCAGCTTCTGGCGCCATGTCCTCAGATCCCCCTACTGCCACCGCCATATTGTTCTCCTGTCTCCCCTGTTGTACCTCATGCTCTCCTGCTGAGTTCTCTTCCTCCTCCTCTGTATCAGCTCCGGTTTCCTCCTCTGCAGCCTCCACTCTTACAAACTGCTGAAGCTTTGCCGCCACCTCCATGCGTTTCTTACATGCGGCGTTCTCTTTATCCGCCATCTCCCTTGCATCGGCGCCATCTTGGCTTGCGCCTGCATCCCCGGCTCCCGCGTCCTTCTGCCTTCTCCTAGTCATTCTCTCCGTTCACGGAGCTACCGCTCAGCACCGCCGAGCTCTCTGGGTCACCCCGCAGCCGGTAAGCCTCCCCTGGAGCCGTTCAGCGGCGGCTATACAGGATTTTATAATGCACAGCAGCGGGAGCTCTCTGCCGCACGTCCGCTCACATGGACACTCAGGCCACGCCCCCACAGAAAAATCTTTAAATGAGGTGTGTCCAAACTTTTGGTTTGTTCTGTATGTATATATATATATATATATATATATATATAGAAAAAATTGGAACGGCATCTTAAAAATACCTTAATGCAGTGCAAAGCTCTCCCAGCCAGTAGTCCAATGACTTCCAACAATATGAACAGAATAAGAAAAGCAGCACAAAAAAATAGAAAAAAGTGGACTTTATTGCCTGAACGGCGTGGCAACGTTTCGGATGCAAAATCCTTTTTCAAACTTTTTTCAAATCCTTTTTCCAATATATATATATCTATATATATAATTGTCTAAGGGTTTTTCTGTCTGTCTGTCTGTCCTGGAAATCCCATGTCTCTGATTGGTCGAGGCCGCCAGGCCTCGACCAATCAGCGACGGGCACAGCATGGCGACGATGATGTCATAAAGGTTGCCTCGGCCAATCAGCGACAGGCACAGTCTGCCGCGAATTCGTCTCGACCAATCAGCGACGAGCACAGTATCGACGTAGATGTCATAATGGTTGCCATGGTGACGATGATGTCATAAAGGTTGCCTCGACCAATCAGCGACGGGCACAGTCTGCCGCGAATTCTGGAATCATCATTGTCCATATACTACAGGGACATGCATATTCTAGAATACCCGATGCGTTAGAATCGGGCCACAATCTAGTATATATATAAAAATATATATATATACTAGATGGTGGCCCGATTCTAAAGTATCGGGTATTCTAGAATATGTATGTATATAGCAGCCACATACTATATAGCACAGGCCACGTAGTATATAGGAGCCATGTAGTATATAGCATACAAATAGTACGTGGCCTGTACTATATAGTATGTGGCTGCTATATACATACATACATATTGTAGAATACCCGATGCATTGTATATAACGCAGCCCACGCAGTATCTAACACAGGCCATGTAGTATACAGCAGCCATTTAGAATATAACACTGCCCACGTAGTATATAGCAGCCATGTAGTATATAGTACTGCCCACGTAGTATATAGCAGCCGTGTAGTATATAGTACTGCCCACATAGTATATAGCAGCCATGTAGTATATAGTACTGCCCACGTAGTATATAGCAGCCATGTAGCCAACGCAGACCACGCAGTATTTAGCAGTGTGGGCACATATCCCTGTTAAAAAAAAAAAGAATTAAAATAAAAAATAGTTACATACTCACCCTCTGGGATCCAACTGCGCTGTGGCGATGGGCGCGTGGCTGCCGCCATCTTCCGTTCCCAGGATGCATTGCGAAATTACCCAGAAGACTTAGCGGTCTCGCGAGACCGCTAAGTCTTCTGTGTAATTTCGCAATGCATCTCTGGGACTGGAAGCTGGCGGAAGTCGCGAGCGCATCCTCGGACTATGGAGGGTGAGTATAGCAGGCTTTTTTTTTTATTAGTATTTTTAACATTAGATTTTTTTACTATTGACGCTGCACAGGCAGCATCAATAGTAAAACGTTTGGGACACACAGGATTAATAGCAGCGGTAACGGAGTGCGTAACCCGTGGCATAACGCGGTCCGTCACCGCTGGCATTAACCCTGTGTGAGCGGTGACCGGAGGGGAGTATGGAGCGGGCACTGACTGCGGGGAGTAGGGAGGGACTAATCGGACTGTGCCCGTCGCTCATTGGTCGCGGCAGCCATGACAGGCAGCTGGCGAGACCAATCAGCGACTTGGATTCCATGACAGACAGAGGTCGCGACCAATGAATATCCGTGACAGACAGAAGGACAGACAGAACAACAGACAGATGGAAATGACCCTTAGACAAGTATATAGTAGATATGGATATATATATATATATATATATATATATGTTGCATCTTTTACATTTTAAAAATTACGAAAAGGAAAATGGGCATCCTGCATTATTAGTACTCATTAGCTTGTAAACACTTTTTGTAGGCAGACAAAAGTCTCAATTTTTGTTTGAGGGATTTTCATCCATTGTTCCTTGGAAAATTCTTCCAGTTCTGGGTCGTCTTGCATACACTGCTATTTTTAGGTCAAGGCATAGATTTTCAATGATGTACAGCCCAGGTTACTGTGAGGGCCATTGTAAGACCTTCAGCTTTCGAGGTAGTCTATTGGGGATATTGACGTGTTTAGGATCGTTATCCATTGTAGCAGCCATCCCCTTTTCAACTTCAGCTTTTTTTTTTTACAGATGATGTCATGTTTGCATCGAGAATTTGTTGAAATTTCATTGAATCCATTCTTCCCTGTGCTATTGGCTGCAACACAACCCCAAAGCATAATTGATCCACCCCCAAGCTTAATGGTTGGTAGATGGTCTTTTCCTGAAATTCTGTGCTCTTTTTTCTCCACACATACCTTTGATCATTTTGGCCACAGAGTTCTATTTTAACCTCCTCACCCATCCCTTGTAGATTGTGAGCCCTCGCGGGCAGTGACCTCTCTCTTCCTGTACCAGTTGTGACTTGTCTTGTTCAAGATTATTGTACTTGTTTTTATTATGTATACCCCTCCTCCTCACATGTAAAGCACCATGGAATAAATGGCGCTATAATAATAAATAATAATAATAATAACCTCATTAGTATACAGGACTTGTTTCCAAAATGCATCTGACTTGTTTATATGTTCTTTTGCATACATATGAAGCTGAATTTTATGGTGATGATGCAGGAGAAGTTTTCTACTGGTGATGACACTTCCATGAAGGCCATATTTGTGCAACAATGTACCACAACTCCAGAGTTTGCTTAACCATTCTGAAGGTCTTATGCAGTCATGTGGGGGTTCTGATTTGCCTCTTTAGCAAACCTCCAAGTAGCTCTCACTGAAATTTTGCTTGGTCTTCCAGACCTTATCTTGACCTTCACTGTTCCTGTTAACCTCCATTTCTTAGTGACATTTTGAACTGAGGAAAGGACAACTTGAATACACTTTGCTATCTTCTTATAGCCTTTGCCTGCTTTGTTGGCCTCCACCATTTTTATTTTCACAGTGCTAGGCAGCTGCGTAGAAGAACCCGTGGCTACTGTTTTTTGGCACAAGGTAACAGGAGGCTGGGTTTTATAAAGCTGAGAAATTTTCATGAAATGGCCTTTCCAATGATCATAGTGAACCAAGCTACAAATATCCAAGGTTGCCCAAACATTTGCATTGGTTAATTTTCCTTTTTGTTATTTTTAAAATGTAAATGATGACTCTATATACTGTATGTCTAAAATACAAATGAGTTATCTTTAACTTTAGGCCTTTTAGAGATCATTTCATCTTCAATTTGCTTACCTCTATAACAATAACAGTAATTTTGACCAGGGGTCCCAAACTTTTACATGCCACTGTATGCTACCAGAAAAGAGATGGATTTTATATGTTGGATTTCAACATGCCCTGTTACTTTGTTACCCTAGTGATTAGCAGTTTCTACATGTGTCTGTCAACAGCTTTTTTTCCCCTTGCCCAATTGAAATGAACTTGCATGCTTGGCCAGTGTGACCATGCATGTTTATGAAGAAATACCTGACAGTTGAATAAGCATGTGGCTAACAGCCATCTCATGTGTATGGCGCTTCTAAAGCATGTGAACTTATCTGCTATGTGAACAGCACCCAATCTGAAAAGTTGAAGTATTCTAGTGATGACAGCTCATGGGCACAGGAGATTCCTGACACCTAATGAGCATGCCAGTATGCAGTGGAGTTATACAATATATTTTAATTAATTCATATTGTTTTAAAGGGAACCTGTCACCAGGTTATTCGAATATAAAGTAGGACCAGCACCTGTAAGTCCACATAAACAGCATTCTAGAATGATGTATACAATCATGACCAAAAGTGTTGGCATCCTTGAAATTGTTCCACAAAATAAAGCAGTTCACTCAGGAACAGTGGCGTAACTACCACGGTCGCAGCGGTCGCCACTGCGACCGGCCCCGGCAGGTCAGGGGCCCGGCAGGTCAGAGGCACCCAACAACATTTTACAGTGCAGGAGATCCCTCCCACACGGCAACAGTCAGAGGCGTATCTAGGAGGAGGGGGCAGCCGGGGCATTCTTAAAAAGAAATAAGAAAAGGCGGAATACTCCGAATCTTAATCAACCAGAAACCAGTGGAGTAGAAGAACAGACCACCCAAAATGTAAATACAAACTAGATCAAATTTATTGATATACATAAAACACATACATTAAAATAACAAAAAAATATGAATCCAAAATTAGAATGGAAACATATGGAGAAGACATGGAGGTACAGTGGGGCAAAAAAGTATTTAGTCAGTCAGCAATAGTGCAAGTTCCACCACTTAAAAAGATGAGAGGCGTCTGTAATTTACATCATAGGTAGACCTCAACTATGGGAGACAAACTGAGAAAAAAAAATCCAGAAAATCACATTGTCTGTTTTTTTAACATTTTTTTTGCATATTATGGTGGAAAATAAGTATTTGGTCAGAAATAAACAATCAAGATTTCTGGCTCTCACAGACCTGTAACTTCTTCTTTAAGAGTCTCCTCTTTCCTCCACTCATTACCTGTAGTAATGGCACCTGTTTAAACTTGTTATCAGTATAAAAAGACACCTGTGCACACCCTCAAACAGTCTGAATCCAAACTCCACCCTGGTGAAGACCAAAGAGCTGTCAAAGGACACCAGAAACAAAATTGTAGCCCTGCACCAGGCTGGGAAGACTGAATCTGCAATAGCCAACCAGCTTGGAGTGAAGAAATCAACAGTGGGAGCAATAATTAGAAAATGGAAGACATACAAGACCACTGATAATCTCCCTCGATCTGGGGCTCCACGCAAAATCCCACCCCGTGGGGTCAGAATGATCACAAGAACGGTGAGCAAAAATCCCAGAACCACGCGGGGGGACCTAGTGAATGAACTGCAGAGAGCTGGGACCAATGTAACAAGGCCTACCATAAGTAACACACTACGCCACCATGGACTCAGATCCTGCAGTGCCAGACGTGTTCCACTGCTTAAGCCAGTACATGTCCGGGCCCGTCTGAAGTTTGCTAGAGAGCATTTGGATGATCCAGAGGAGTTTTGGGAGAATGTCCTATGGTCTGATGAAACCAAACTGGAACTGTTTGGTAGAAACACAACTTGTCGTGTTTGGAGGAAAAAGAATACTGAGTTGCATCCATCAAACACCATACCTACTGTAAAGCATGGTGGTGGAAACATCATGCTTTGGGGCTGTTTCTCTGCAAAGGGGCCAGGACGACTGATCCGGGTACATGAAAGAATGAACGGGGCAATGTATCGTGAGATTTTGAGTGCAAACCTCCTTCCATCAGCAAGGGAATTGAAGATGAAACGTGGCTGGGTCTTTCAACATGACAATGATCCAAAGCACACCGCCAGGGCAACGAAGGAGTGGCTTCGTAAGAAGCATTTCAAGGTCCTGGAGTGGCCTAGCCAGTATCCAGATTTCAACCCTATAGAAAACCTTTGGAGGGAGTTGAAAGTCCGTGTTGCCAAGCGAAAAGCCAAAAACATCACTGCTCTAGAGGAGATCTGCATGGAGGAATGGGCCAACATACCAACAACAGTGTGTGGCAACCTTGTGAAGACTTACAGAAAACGTTTGACCTCTGTCATTGCCAACAAAGGATATATTACAAAGTATTGAGATGAAATTTTGTTTCTGACCAAATACTTATTTTCCACCATAATATGCAAATAAAATGTTAAAAAAACAGACAATGTGATTTTCTGGATTTTTTTTCTCAGTTTGTCTCCCATAGTTGAGGTCTACCTATGATGTAAATTACAGA
The DNA here is from genome assembly GCF_032444005.1 of Ranitomeya imitator. NCBI lineage: Eukaryota > Metazoa > Chordata > Amphibia > Anura > Dendrobatidae > Ranitomeya > Ranitomeya imitator. The sequence goes on from NC_091285.1 coordinate 513,033,924, forward strand.
CGCCTCTCATCATTTTAAGTGGTGGAACTTGCACTATTGCTGACTGACTAAATACTTTTTTGCCCCACTGTAAGTAGGGAGGGAAAACAGCACCAGATAACTACATCAGCGACAAAAGTAAAGTGCATAGTGTGCATGATATGCATTAAACCATCATCAATTCATTAACCCCTTTCTGACATTAGATGTACTATCCTGTCGAGGTGGGGTGGGCCCGTATGACCACCGACGGGATAGCATGTCATATGCGATCGGCCGCGCTCACTGGGGGAGCGCGGCCGATCACAGCCGTGTGTTAGCTGACTATCACAGCTGACATCTGGCACTATGTGACAGGAGCAGTCACGGACCGCATCTGGCACATTAACCCCCGGAACACTGCGATAAAACATGCTTGCAGCGTTCTGGCGGCATAGGGAAGCATCGCGCAGGGCTCCCTGCGTGCTTCCCTGAGACCCTCGGAGCAACGCGATGTGATTGCGTTGCTCCGGGGGTCTCCTATCACCTTCTCCCTGCAGGCCCCGGATCCAAAATGGCAGCGGCACTGCTTCTGGGTCCTGCAGGGAGGTGGCTTACAAGTGCCTGCAAAAAACGAGCCGCCATACAGCGTCATCAGCGAAAAAGTTAAAATCCTCCGAATAAAGCGATGCAAAAATAATTATATTTTATATAAAATAGTTTTTATCGTATAAAAGCACCAAAACATAAAAAAAAGATATAGCTGAGGTATCGCTGTAATCGTACTGACCCGAAGAATAAAACTCCTTTATCAATTTTACCAAAACGCCCCGCCCAAAAGAAATTCATGAATAGCCGGTTTTTGGTCATTCTGCCTCACAAAAATCGGAATAAAAAAGCAATCAAAAAATGTCACATGCCCAAAAATGGTTCCAATAAAAACATCAACTCATCCCGCAAAAAACAAGACCTTACATGACTCTGTGGACCAAAATATGGAAAAATTATAGCTCTCAGAATGTGGAGACGCAAAAACTATTTTTTGCAATAAAAAGAGTCTTTTAGTGTGTGACAGCTGCCAATCATAAAAATCTGCTAAAATACCAGCTATAAAAGTAAATCAAACCCCCTTCATCACCCCCTTAGTTAGTGAAAAAAAAATAAAATTAAAAAAAATTATTTATTTCCATTTTCTCATTGTGGTTAGGGTTAGGGCTAGGGTTAGGGTTGGGGTTAGGGTTGGGGCTAGGGATAGGGTTGGGGCTAGGGTTAGGGTGGGGCTAGTGTTAGGGTTGGGGCAAGTGTTAGGGTTAGGGCTACAGTTAGGGTTGGGGCTAAAGTTAGGGTTAGGGTTGGGGCTAAAGTTAGGGTTAGGGTTGGGGCTAAAGTTAGGGTTTCGATTACATTTACGGTTTGGATTAGTTTTGGGATTAGGGTTAGGGGTGTGTCAGGGTTAGGGGTGTGGTTAGGGTTACCGTTGATATTAGGGTTAGGGTTTGGATTACATTTACGGTTGGGAATAGGGTTGGGATTAGGGTTAGGGGTGTGTCTGGGTTAGAGGTGTGGTTAGGGTTACTGTTGGGATTAGGGTTAGGGGTGTGTTTGGATTAGGGTTTCAGTTAGAATAGGGGGGTTTCCACTGTTTAGGCACATCAGGGGCTCTCCAAACGCGACGTGGCGTTCTATCTCAATTCCAGTCAATTTTGCATTGAAAAGTCAAATGGCACTCCTTCCCATCTGAGCTCTGCCATGTGCCCAAACAGTGGTTTACCCCCATATATGGGGTATCAGCATACTCAGGACAAATTGCACAACCACTTTTGGGGTCCAATTTCTTCAGTTACCCTTGGGAAAATTAAAAATTGGGGGCGAAAATATAATTTTTGTGAAAAAATATGATTTTTTTATTTTTATGGCTCTGCATTATAAACTTCTGTGAAGCACTTGGTGGGTCAAAGTGCTCACCACACATCAAGATAAGTTCCTTAGGGGGTCTACTTTCCAAAATGGTGTCACTTGTGGGGGGTTTCAATGTTTAGGCACATCATGGGCTCTCCAAACGCGACATGGCGTCCTATCTCAATTCCAGTCAATTTTGCATTGAAAAGTCAAATGGCGCTCCTTCCCTTCCGAGCTCTGCTGTGCGCCCAAACAGTGGTTTACCCCCACATTTGGGGTATCAGCGTTCTCAGGACAAATTGCACAACATCTTTTGAGGTCCAATTTCTCCTGTTACCCTTGGTAAAATAAAACAAATTGGAGCTGAAGTAAATATTTTGTGAAAAAAAAATTGCAAACTGTCTCTTCAGAGAGGAAGAGGACTAGAACTCTAGTGCCACCTATTGGAAGTAGCAATCCTAACAGTCAATGTCAACCCTTTAACGAGCCTTGTCATATGGCTTAGGATAATAGCCAAACCAGAATCTCAATTTGTCTGATTACAATTTGTAGATATACAATTAGTACAGTGTGTGCAGCTTACTGGACATGGATTTAGTTGTTAAAAGATTATTTTTCTGAAAAAAAAATGGCGAGAGCTTTTGGGTGTCAGAGTATGAATCAAATAATCCTCACTTTTTTAGTAGTTAGATACGGTCACCACCCCTCCTAGGTGGTGCTATCTGTTCAATCACCTGGAAGCAAAGTTGTGATATTTTATGGTCCTTGTAAACAAAATGATGGGGAATGGTTAGGAGCAAATTCCTGCACCGAATTGTAGATTTATGTTTAGATATTCGGTCTTTCACAGGTTGCGTAGTTTCTCCTATATACAATAACCCACAAGGACATTTAATAAGATACTAGATGGTGGCCCGATTCTAACGCATCGGGTATTCTAGAATATGCATGTCCACGTAGTATATTGCCCAGCCAGGTAGTATATTAGGGGACGGGAAGAAAAACATTAGACTCGAACAAAGACGACCCAGGAAAACATACTCAGAAGGGAGGTAAGAACATTTCTAAAACAATCCACAGTGAGGAGATTGGAACAAAACAAAATCCTCTAAACTGCATGCTCGCAAACGCCAGAAGCCTGACAAACAAGATGGAAGAACTAGAAGCAGAAATATCTACAGGTAACTTTGACATAGTGGGAATAACCGAGACATGGTTAGATGAAAGCTATGACTGGGCAGTTAACTTACAGGGTTACAGTCTGTTTAGAAAGGATCGTAAAAATCGGAGAGGAGGAGGGGTTTGTCTCTATGTAAAGTCTTGTCTAAAGTCCACTTTAAGGGAGGATATTAGCGAAGGGAATGAGGATGTCGAGTCCATATGGGTTGAAATTCATGGAGGGAAAAATGGTAACAAAATTCTCATTGGGGTCTGTTACAAACCCCCAAATATAACAGAAAGCATGGAAAGTCTACTTCTAAAGCAGATAGATGAAGCTGCAACCCATAATGAGGTCCTGGTTATGGGGGACTTTAACTACCCGGATATTAACTGGGAAACAGAAACCTGTGAAACCCATAAAGGCAACAGGTTTCTGCTAATAACCAAGAAAAATTATCTTTCACAATTGGTGCAGAATCCAACCAGAGGAGCAGCACTTTTAGACCTAATACTATCTAATAGACCTGACAGAATAACAAATCTGCAGGTGGTTGGGCATTTAGGAAATAGCGACCACAATATTGTGCAGTTTCACCTGTCTTTCACTAGGGGGACTTGTCAGGGAGTCACAAAAACATTGAACTTTAGGAAGGCAAAGTTTGAACAGCTTAGAGATGCCCTTAATCTGGTAGACTGGGACAATATCCTCAGAAATGAGAATACAGATAATAAATGGGAAATGTTTAAGAACATCCTAAATAGGCAGTGTAAGCGGTTTATACCTTGTGGGAATAAAAGGACTAGAAATAGGAAAAACCCAATGTGGCTAAACAAAGAAGTAAGACAGGCAATTAACAGTAAAAAGAAAGCATTTGCACTACTAAAGCAGGATGGCACCATTGAAGCTCTAAAAAACTATAGGGAGAAAAATACTTTATCTAAAAAACTAATTAAAGCTGCCAAAAAGGAAACAGAGAAGCACATTGCTAAGGAGAGTAAAACTAATCCCAAACTGTTCTTCAACTATATCAATAGTAAAAGAATAAAAACTGAAAATGTAGGCCCCTTAAAAAATAGTGAGGAAAGAATGGTTGTAGATGACGAGGAAAAAGCTAACATATTAAACACCTTCTTCTCCACGGTATTCACGGTGGAAAATGAAATGCTAGGTGAAATCCCAAGAAACAATGAAAACCCTATATTAAGGGTCACCAATCTAACCCAAGAAGAGGTGCGAAACCGGCTAAATAAGATTAAAATAGATAAATCTCCGGGTCCGGATGGCATACACCCACGAGTACTAAGAGAACTAAGTAATGTAATAGATAAACCATTATTTCTTATTTTTAGTGACTCTATAGCGACAGGGTCTGTTCCGCAGGACTGGCGCATAGCAAATGTGGTGCCAATATTCAAAAAGGGCTCTAAAAGTGAACCTGGAAATTATAGGCCAGTAAGTCTAACCTCTATTGTTGGTAAAATATTTGAAGGGTTTCTGAGGGATGTTATTCTGGATTATCTCAATGAGAATAACTGTTTAACTCCATATCAGCATGGGTTTATGAGAAATCGCTCCTGTCAAACCAATCTAATCAGTTTTTATGAAGAGGTAAGCTATAGACTGGACCACGGTGAGTCATTGGACGTGGTATATCTCGATTTTTCCAAAGCGTTTGATACCGTGCCGCACAAGAGGTTGGTACACAAAATGAGAATGCTTGGTCTGGGGGAAAATGTGTGTAAATGGGTTAGTAACTGGCTTAGTGATAGAAAGCAGAGGGTGGTTATAAATGGTATAGTCTCTAACTGGGTCGCTGTGACCAGTGGGGTACCGCAGGGGTCAGTATTGGGACCTGTTCTCTTCAACATATTCATTAATGATCTGGTAGAAGGTTTACACAGTAAAATATCGATATTTGCAGATGATACAAAACTATGTAAAGCAGTTAATACAAGAGAAGATAGTATTCTGCTACAGATGGATCTGGATAAGTTGGAAACTTGGGCTGAAAGGTGGCAGATGAGGTTTAACAATGATAAATGTAAGGTTATACACATGGGAAGAGGGAATCAATATCACCATTACACACTGAACGGGAAACCACTGGGTAAATCTGACAGGGAGAAGGACTTGGGGATCCTAGTTAATGATAAACTTACCTGGAGCAGCCAGTGCCAGGCAGCAGCTGCCAAGGCAAACAGGATCATGGGGTGCATTAAAAGAGGTCTGGATACACATGATGAGAGCATTATACTGCCTCTGTACAAATCCCTAGTTAGACCGCACATGGAGTACTGTGTCCAGTTTTGGGCACCGGTGCTCAGGAAGGATATAATGGAACTAGAGAGAGTACAAAGGAGGGCAACAAAATTAATAAAGGGGATGGGAGAACTACAATACCCAGATAGATTAGCGAAATTAGGATTATTTAGTCTAGAAAAAAGACGACTGAGGGGCGATCTAATAACCATGTATAAGTATATAAGGGGACAATACAAATATCTCGCTGAGGATCTGTTTATACCAAGGAAGGTGACGGGCACAAGGGGGCATTCTTTGCGTCTGGAGGAGAGAAGGTTTTTCCACCAACATAGAAGAGGAATCTTTACTGTTAGGGCAGTGAGAATCTGGAATTGCTTGCCTGAGGAGGTGGTGATGGCGAACTCAGTCGAGGGGTTCAAGAGAGGCCTGGATGTCTTCCTGGAGCAGAACAATATTGTATCATACAATTATTAGGTTCTGTAGAAGGACGTAGATCTGGGTATTTATTATGATGGAATATAGGCTGAACTGGATGGACAAATGTCTTTTTTCGGCCTTACTAACTATGTTACTATGTTACTATGTTACTATATTGCCCAGCCACGTAGTATATTGCCCAGTGACAGTAATATTGCCCAGCCACGTAGTATATTGCCCAGTGACATAGTATATTGCCCAGCCACGTAGTATATTACCCAGCCACATAGTATATTGCCCAGCCACGTAGTATATTGCCCAGTGACGTAGTATATTGCCCATCCACGTAGTATATTGCCCAGTGACGTAGTATATTGCCCAGTGACGTAGTATATTGCCCAGCCACATAGTATATTGCCCAGTCACGTAGTATATTGCCCAGTCACGTAGTATATTGCCCAGTCACATAGTATATTGCCCAATGACATAGTATGTATAGTAGATTTTTTATTTTTTAACCTGTTACATACGTGGCTGTGCAATATACTACATAGCTGGGCAATATACTACGTCACTGGGTAATATACTGCGTGACTGGGCAGTATACTACGTGTCTGTGCTGTATACTACGTAGCTGTGCAATATACTACGTAGCTGGGCAATATACTACGTCACTGGGCAATATACTATGTGACTGGGCAATATACTACGTGGCTCTGTGCTGTATACTACGTCGCTGTGCAATATACTACGTGGCTGGGCAATATACTAAGTGGGCAATATACTACGTGAATGGGCAATATACTACGTGGCTGGGCAATATACTACGTCCCTGGGCAATATACTACGTGGCTAGGCAATATACTACGTCACTGGGCAATATACTACGTGGCTGGGCAATATACTACCTGGACATGCATATTCTAGAATACCTGATGCGTTAGAATCGGGCCACCATGTAGTAAACATATACTCACCTTCCGAGGGCCCCTTGTAGTCCTGTCGCCTGTGTGCGGTGCACGCGGCAGCTTCCAGTCCCAGGGTTGGTATGAGCGCAGGACCTGTGATGACGTCGCAGTCACATGACCGTGACGTCATGGAAGGTCCTTCTCCCATAGCATCTTTGGAACCGGAACCTGCCGCTTGCACTGCCGAGGACAGCACGCACGTCGGAGGGTGAGAATAATCTTTTTTTTATTATTATTATTATTTTTAACATTAGATCGTTTTACTATTGATGCTGCACACACAGCATCATTAGTAAAAAGTTAGTCACACAGGGTTAATAGCTGCGTAACCGGAGTGCGTTACACCGCGCTCCGGTAATGCTGGCATTAACCCTGTGTGAGGGCTGACTGGATGACTGGAGGGGAGTATGGAGCGGGCACTGACTGCGGGGAGGAAAGAGCGGCCATATTGCCGCCGGACTGTGGCCGTCACTGATTGGTCGTGGCAATGGTCGTGGGCGTTTTGCCACGACCAATCAGCGACTTGGATTCCATGACAGACAGAGGCCACGACCAATGAATATCCGGGACAGACAGAAAGACGGACGTGACCCTTAGACAATTATATAGCACTGGGGAACACAGTTTTTTAAGAGTTAGGTCAGACAACTGTTCTTAATTAATTTTTGGATGCTGAATCCAGAAATGATCTCAGTTTTTCTCTATCACGTCAAGTTTTTGAACTATAGGATTTTTGTCTTCTCAAAACTATGTAAACTACTGTACCTAAAAAGTGTTTTTTGTTTTGTTTTTAAATAGGACAAATATGAAAAAAAAATTAAATATATAAGAAATAGGCATGACAAAGTTGTGACTACTCTTAAAAGTTGCCACGTAGCTCTATATGAGTCGAATTGTAATCAGATAACAAGTCTTATTACAGATATCAATGCAATTGTGCTTCTCTGGCAGGTAAGTTGTGTAGGAAAAACTTGACGTGCTAGAAAAAAACTGACTAGATTTTTGGAATCAGCATGCCAATTTTAGTATAAATCAGCTGAAAAACCTAACTCAACAGAAAATTGTTTTCAAACTGTTCCCCTGTGTAGTAGATACCACGAAGAATCACATTTGAAAAAATTCCTAACTTTAAATGTTTTGCTAGAATAGGGTTGATAGATGGTGTCTCCTTTTATCACATCGCTACATTGATTGCAATGGAGGCATGGAAAAAGTACCTAATTTTGGCCTCTGAAGGAATAATTGTTTTTTTGAACCTATTGCCTTATCCAATGTTGGCTTTTACTAGTCTATCATTCAGGTTGGCTGCTCTTTTAAAACAAGGGAGAAATGGTTCCTTGAATTCAGGAATTTCAGGATGAGCATCATGTAATGCCAATGTTGGGGAATAGACTTATGTAATTTGTACACAAAGGGATGAAAAGTGTGTATAAAGGGTATACGCTTGTTGGAGTCCTGACGTCTCTTAGTGCAGCTAGTGAGGGATGCATCAAGTGTATGATCAGGGTATCTTCTATTGTTGAATTTAGAATGCATTTCACTAAGTCGTTGTGAGCGGAGTGATTAATCGGATACAATTCTATTGATCCTTTGAAATTGAGACTTCGGTATTGATTTTTTCATTGAGGTCAGATGGAAACGATGGAAATGTAAAAGACTATTGCGATCTGTATTTTATATGTACAGATCAGTGGTTAGTAGGGAACATATCTGTGACCGGCCTATTGCGGCGGCGCGTGCGCAGTAGAGACTGTGCACTTCGCTGCCTGCAGTCTGTTCGCATGTGCCTGGCCGGCCGCGCTTGCACAATCCTGCCTGCTGTTTCCCTTGCCTTTGCTGGTGGGGGATGCACCCTTTCATGATTCATTCCTGCCGCATGCGCACTGAACCAGGCGCTGCACTTCCGCTTTGGCTGGATCCACGCTCACCGGATCTGCATCAGGTTGGTCATACATAGTAACATAGTAACATAGTTAGTAAGGCCGAAAAAAGACATTTGTCCATCCAGTTCAGCCTATATTCCATCATAATAAATCCCCAGATCTACGTCCTTCTACAGAACCTAATAATTGTATATAGTAACATAGTTAGTAAGGCCGAAAAAAGACAAAATACCTTAGCTATTTATACAAGTCTCAATATACAAACTATATCTTCCCCTGACGAAGCCCTATTTGGAGGGCGATACGCGTGGGGCTGTGTCCCTTGGTCCCTGCCGGCTTGCACACGGGGACTGTATTTCCTCTCTCTCTCTATGTGGGTAATATCACGGTTCCTTGGCCTTATTATGGGCATTTGCTTGAACTAGGTCACAAACTATGCCGGTGTTCTATCCATAGTTGTGGAGTTTTCTCCATATTTTGTTACCGGTAATACCCAGGTGGTCTGTCCTTAAACACTATCACTAGGGCAGTTTTCTCCTTTCCTGCGCATACTCACCTTTATTGGGGGTCTGTGCGTGTTTTAGGGGTCTGGGTTTGGCCTACTGTGTTTACAGTCCCATGAGCCAGAGGGTAGGTTCCTTATTACATATAGGTGTGTGCATGCTTAGCAATATGCATTTGTATACTATATATAATATCTGTATATGGACCAAGTTTCTTATGTGCTATTGTTTTTAATTATGTTTTATGTTTTTTTGAAGTTGTGGTTTATTAATAAATTTCCTGTCTTTATATTTTGGTGATTGTCATTTTATTTGTTCGTGGTGTGCATTCATATAAGTGGCCTTTTTTCTGTTCAGTTACAGATCAGTGGTTAGTAGGCCACTGTCTTCTTTGATGACCAAAGTGTCAAGGAAATTGATTTGGTGGGAATCCTGTGTAAGCTATTGCTTACCCATGTCAGAAAGGAACAGTGATCAATCATGCACGCAGAAGCCCCGAGCCCCATGTCTATGTTAACATGTAACTTGGCCTGTTCAAATTTTTTTCATTAAAATAGCTTTTGATTTCTTAATGCTGCAAATTTCATAATTTCTTAATGCTGCAAATTCAACGAATGACAATTTTCAGCTTTTTACAACCTATAAAATATTTGGAAACCCTGTTGTGCATAATAATTTGCAACCATGCATTTTGAGTTTTTTCTAGTTTTGAAGAAAATACTGTTATCATTGGGAGATTTGTCCAATAGAATTTGATTTATACTCTTACTTGTTGAGGAGTTGAACATTAATTATACTGAGTCATTTGAAATCGAGCATTGTGGTGTAGAATTGCATTACATGCGTAAAATCAGGTAAAAACACCTATGTGTTTTTAGTGCATTTAAGCTGTGGAAAAAGACTAAAAATGTTTGTAATCCACATATGTCCACAAATGGCTGCTCACTCTCTCCAGTCCCACAAGCTCACTGCCTCGAGGTAATCCTTGACTCTTATCTCTCCTTCAAACCACATATCCAAGCCCTTTCCACTTCCTGCCGACTTCAACTCAAAAATGGATCCGTACATTCCTCAACCAAGAACCTGCAAAAACTTTAGTGCATTCCCTCATCATCTCCTGCCTTGACTACTGCAACTTCCTGCTCTGTGCCTCTCCTCTAACACTTTCGCACCCCACCAATTTATTCGAAACTTCGAAACTCTGCTGCCTGATTAATCCACTTATACCCCCTATATTCCCGGCCTCTCCCCTCTGTCAATCTCTTCACTGGCTCCCCATTACGCAGAGACTCCAGCAGGGCCGCCATCAGGGCACTACAGCCGTGACTGGCGTATGGGGCCCGGTGAGCAGAGGGGGCCCGCATCGGCTCACCGGGCCCCTACCGGCAGCCGCAGGCTGAACCGGGCCCTTAGCGGCGGCCGGCGCTACAGCTGTACGCTATTGACGTGCGGGCCCGCGCCCGCACGTCAATAGTTAACAGCCGCCAGCCGCAGCGTGCAGGTCGCCGGCGTCTGACGTCAGTCGCCGGCGAGTGCACGGTGCAGCTGCGTGGAGAGAGGAGCGCGGCAGGTAAGTAGAACTTTTTTGTTTTTTTGAGAGCTGCGATGCGGGGGGAGGGGGACCAGGGCAGTAAAGCTGGACACAGGGTGGGGGCCCGGGGGCAGTAAAGCTGGACACAGGGTGGGAGCCGGGGGGCAGTAAAGCTGGACACAGGGTGGGGGCCGGGGGGCAGTGAAGCTGGACACAGGGTGGGGGCCGGGGGGCAGTAAAGCTGGACACAGGGTGGGGGCCCACCAGGGCAGTAAAGCTGGACACAGGGTGGGGGCCGGGGGGCAGTAAAGCTGGACACAGGGTGGGGGCCCAGGGCAGTAAAGCTGGACACAGGGTGGGGGCCGGGGGGCAGTAAAGCTGGACACAGGGTGGGGGCCCGGGGGCAGTACAGCTGGACACAGGGTGGGGGCCGGGGGGCAGTAAAGCTGGACACAGGGTGGGGGCCGGGGGGCAGTAAAGCTGGACACAGGGTGGGGGCCGGGGGGCAGTAAAGCTGGACACGGGGGGGCAGAGTGCTGGGCAGAGTGCTGGACAGAGATGGGGCAGAGTGCTGGACAGAGATGGGGCAGAGTGCTGAACAGAGATGGGGCAGAGTGCTGAACAGAGATGGGGCAGAGTGCTGAACAGAGATGGGGCAGAGTGCTGAACAGAGATGGGGCAGAGTGCTGGACAGAGATGGGGCAGAGTGCTGAACAGAGATGGGGCAGAGTGCTGGACAGAGATGAGGCAGGATTGGAAACAGATGGGGCAGAGTGCTGGACACAGATGGGGCAGGATTGCACACAGACTGGGCAGAGTGCTGGACACAGATGGGGCAGGATTGGACACAGATGGGGCAGGATTGGACACAGATGGGGCAGGATTGGAAACAGATGGGGCAGGATTGGAAACAGATGGGGCAGGATTGGAAACAGATGGGGCAGGATGGATACGATGGAGACAGATGGGGCAGGATGGGGAGATCATATGGGGCAGAATGGATACCCATGAGGGCAGGATGGGAGAACATATGGCTGGAGCCTGGAATGAGACACACGGGGGCTAGGATGGCGAATATTACCATAGGGGCTAATTAAGGGATATTATTATTGCAGTGATGTATTTATTTTATTTTTTGAGTATACTGTTTTAAATGGGGGGGAGGTCCTGTTACTGTGTAGAGTGATACTATGTTGCCTTCTTCATGTGGTGTAATGTAGAAGTTGGGAAAATTAAGTAATGTGTTCTACAAGCGGAACTCGAGATAACTGTTTTATTTCCTGCAGAGACGAGTCCTGGCTGGATGAAGTGATGGCGGTCTGTGCTGGATGAAAGATGAAGGACTTCACCTAGAGACGTCACTGGTGAGTCAGTGTTACCTATACACTGACACTATACACTGTATACTATATACAGAGGTCCTGTGTACAATGTCACCAGTGATCACTGAATTACCTATACATTATATACAGAGCTCCTGTGTATAATGTCACCGGTGATCACTGTATTACCTGTACACAGACACTGCATACTAATTACAGATCTCCTGTGTATAATGGCACTGCTGGTGATAGTATTGTGGTTTTTTTTAAATTACTGATCAGTATTGTAGTATTCAGTCATTTGTGGTTATATGCGGTCTGGTCATGGTGTAGCGGTATTTGTTCCTTGTATTTTATATTATTCGATCACTGTGGTGGTAATATGTCATCTGGTCATAGTGCGGTGGTATTTGTTCCTTGTATGTAGTATTATAGGTCATTTTAAAAATTGAAAAATAAATAAAAATATACCTAAATTGTATTGCATATTTTAACAAATATTTAGTATATTTTAAGGTTTACACAGTAAAATATCGATATTTGCAGATGATACAAAACTATGTAAAGCAGTTAATACAAGAGAAGATAGTATTCTGCTACAGATGGATCTGGATAAGTTGGAAACTTGGGCTGAAAGGTGGCAGATGAGGTTTAACAATGATAAATGTAAGGTTATACACATGGGAAGAGGGAATCAATATCACCATTACACACTGAACGGGAAACCACTGGGTAAATCTGACAGGGAGAAGGACTTGGGGATCCTAGTTAATGATAAACTTACCTGGAGCAGCCAGTGCCAGGCAGCAGCTGCCAAGGCAAACAGGATCATGGGGTGCATTAAAAGAGGTCTGGATACACATGATGAGAGCATTATACTGCCTCTGTACAAATCCCTAGTTAGACCGCACATGGAGTACTGTGTCCAGTTTTGGGCACCGGTGCTCAGGAAGGATATAATGGAACTAGAGAGAGTACAAAGGAGGGCAACAAAATTAATAAAGGGGATGGGAGAACTACAATACCCAGATAGATTAGCGAAATTAGGATTATTTAGTCTAGAAAAAAGACGACTGAGGGGCGATCTAATAACCATGTATAAGTATATAAGGGGACAATACAAATATCTCGCTGAGGATCTGTTTATACCAAGGAAGGTGACGGGCACAAGGGGGCATTCTTTGCGTCTGGAGGAGAGAAGGTTTTTCCACCAACATAGAAGAGGATTCTTTACTGTTAGGGCAGTGAGAATCTGGAATTGCTTGCCTGAGGAGGTGGTGATGGTGAACTCAGTCGAGGGGTTCAAGAGAGGCCTGGATGTCTTCCTGGAGCAGAACAATATTGTATCATACAATTATTAGGTTCTGTAGAAGGACGTAGATCTGGGTATTTATTATGATGGAATATAGGCTGAACTGGATGGACAAATGTCTTTTTTCGGCCTTACTAACTATGTTACTATGTTACTATGTTAGTAGGTTATAGTAGAGTAGGGCCCGGCCAAAAGTGTCTACCGTGTTATGGTGGCGGCTTAAAAAATCTTTTGGCCAAAACAAAAGCTGCCGGCTATATGTGTGATCTGGTGATGGGAACTGTCAATGTGTGATAGGTGAGAAGTGGAGATTTTCCAAGAGAGAGCGGTGGGACTGTGGACAGTTCGAGGGGTGGAGCCTGGAGGCGGGGCTGGGGTGGAGCCTGGGCGGAGTTTCAAGGGGGCCCCGAAAATTTTGCCAGTATGGGGCCCCGAAATTTCTAGTGGCAGCCCTGGACTCCAGCTCAAAACCCTAACCATGGCATGCAAAGCCATCCACAACCTGTCTCCTCCATACATCTGTGACCTCGTCTCCCGGTACTTTCCTGCACGCAACCTCCGATCCTCACAAGATCTCCTTCTCTACTCCCCTCTTATCTCCTCTTCCCACAATCGCATACAAGAGGTCTTCCGTGCATCCGCCTAATCTGGAACTCTCTACCACCACATATCAGACTGTTGACTACTGTGGAAACTTCAAAAGGAACCTGATGACCTACCTCTTCCAACAAGCCTACAGCCTGCAGTAACCAGCACACTGCTGCACGACCAGCTCTACCCTCACCTACTGTATCCTCACCCATCCCTTGTAGATTTTGAGCCCTTGCAGACAGGGTCCTCTCTCCTCCTGTACCAGTCGTGACTTGTATTGTTCAAGATTATTGTACTTGTTTTTTATTATGTATACCCCTCCTCGCATGTAAAGCACCATAGAATAAATGTCGCTATAATAATAATAATAATATCACTATTTTTTGTCAAAGGCAAATACCAGGACATATAAAAAACAAAGCAGCTTTTAAAAAAAAGATGACATACCAAAAAGAGACAAAAACCGCAGTTTTAAAAACGTGATAAAAACGCATGTAAACTAACTTATCTAATAGGTGCAGAAATGCTGCCGAAAATCTGTAACATCAAAAACTCACCAAAAACTCATAATAGGAACGTAGCCTGAAATAGCACATACCAGAGTTTATAACACTGACTGGCACAGTAATGTGCCCCCTATACTGGTAAAATGGTGCAAGAGATATGTTTTCCATATTAAGTAAAACTGAAGGTAACAAAAGTAATTTTAATACAAGCACATGCTGAGATTTGTTCTTTCTCCATCTTACAGGATGTGTTAAAACAAGTTTGTAGCTATAAAATTCCATCTATGAAATAAATCATACTGTAAAGTTAAAAGGTTCTTTATATGGGCATGAAGCATGGCAAACCCCTTAGAGCCGCATTGTATATAAATACATAATTACAGAGGCACTAAAAAGACAAATGATCGCTCAGCTAAACCACAGAAGCTCATGTTTGTAACAATCTTTTTTGTATGTTTCTGCATATATTTTCTGCTGTACACCAGGCTGGAACTATTATTTTGAGGATTATTTTGTAGCTTTCAGAGATACTTGGGTATCCAATGCATCCTATTATTTTTGACACCACCCTTCACACCGTGACTCTTGTGGGGGCTGAACCAATAGACTGAAATTAATTCTGCTTATTATTTATAATTTTATGGCTTAATATTGAGTAGAATTAAGCATGCTGACATTCCCTTATATAAAGTATGACCCACCACATAGCCTCCTACATCAATATGAGCCCCCATACAGCCCCCTTAGTCAAAAACCAAAGCACTGCAACCAAAGCTGTACTGCAATGAGGATAACAGCTCACAGACCCAATATGCTCCCACATAGCAACCTACATATAATGCGTCCACACACAGCCTCCTATATACAGTATGAGCCCCTACATAGCTACCTATATACAGTATGAGCCCCACACAGTTCCCTATATTATAAAGGATTACACACTTCGCAAACAACAAAAACACAGAGAGTGGTGAATATCCTGTGGTGATGCACAATAAAGTGACCACGTGTTTGCTTAAATAGAATGGCAGACCATTCGGCAAAAATCAACAAGCAAGAGTGGAAAGACCGAACTGAAAAGTCAAATGTAAAGGGCAATGAACACAAGTAAATACATATGCTGCAAAAGGTATTGTTTATTATAAAGGATAAAGAAAGGGAAGAAAACACGGAAACATGGTACTAGTAACACTCAGTGAATATCTGCCCATAAAAACCACATAAGACCAAAAAATAGAGAACTATATAAACCTGACAACATAGATTAACAAAGCTCAATCATAAACCAAGATGGAAGCAATAGTACAAAATATGTGATATGGCCAATGATATAATATCAAGTACTAAGGTATACTGACATATATACAGTGTCAAAAAATGCTGCTAAATCATAATAGTGCCATATTTAACCTACACATGTTGTAGGTGACCATCCCCTAGAGCATATGTATGTCAGTTATAGAAAATAGAGTGTAATGTGTGCCTCACAATAAGGACCAGGTGAACAACATGATTTCAGCATCAGCAAACCCACTATAGCAGTTGCAATAATAACATGGCTATAACAATTATGTATAAATCAATGTCCAAAGTGACACATAAGGACAAAAAGATGTAAACGGGGAGAATAGTCTGTAGAAAGGTGATGCTGCGCCATATACCGATCAATGAATCAGCTGTAGATTGGCCAGAGATCTAAGTGTTGAGTATATGAAAATAGTGCTAGTAATATAGACATTTGGACAAGGAGATCACAAAATGATGATGCAAAAAGCTGGAAGATAACATAGAAGGTAATTACCTGGGTGGTCGTGTGGGTTATGGGCAGACACGTTCCCCGACGCACGTTTCGGAACAAGTCCTATACTATATATAGTATTAGCCCCATATAGCTACCTAGATACAGTATGAGCACTGCAAACTCACGAATGTCCAAAAAAGTCATCAGAGACTGGCACTTCAAGCAATAGTTAAACACCATATACGGACTTACATAACATAGCCGAACAAAGAGATCCAGAATAAAGTTAAAAACATCAGTTGCTTTATTAATAAAAAATGTTTAAATAACATCAACAAACAAACAAACAAGAGTGCCCTAACTAAGGGGGATGCTAGGTTATAGCACATAGGAAGCACATATACACATACCACATAAGGTGCACCAAATGTGGGGGGGGGGGGCCGTCCGGAAGAAGCTTATTGCGAAACGTGCGTTGGGGTGAGGAGGGACGCGGTGGTCAGCACAAGGCTAGCTTTAATTTGATCTCTACCTCTGGTAAAGTATTTTGTCTATTACATGTGCATACTTAGGTAACCTCTATTAGATTGGAACATAGATCTTTATGCACATTATAATGTGCGCCTTATGGGGCATGTGTATATGTGCTTCCTATGTGTATGTGCTATAACCTAGCATCCCCCTTGGTGAGGGCGCTCTTGTTTGTTTGTTGATGTTATTTAAACATTTTTTATTAATAAATCAACTGATGTTTCTGACGTTATTCTGGATCTCTTTGTTCGGCTATGTTATGTAAGTCTGTATATGGTGTTTAACAGTATGAGCACTGACATAACTCCATATATATACTGTATATTATAAGCCCCAAATAGCTCCCTATGTACAGTATGAGCCCACACATAGCTTTGTATACACAGTATGAGCCCATACATAGCCTCCTGTATACAGTATGAGTCCCCATAAAACCTCCTATATATAGTATGAGCCCACACATAGTATACAGTGTGAGCCCCATATATCCTCATAAACACAATACGAACCCGCACATAGCCTCCTGTGTACAGCCCCCATATTGCCTCCTATGTACAGTATGAGCCTGCATATAGTCCCCTGTATACAGTATAAGCCCTCACATAGCCTCCTAAATACAGTATGAGCCACCATATAGCCTCCTATATACAGTATTAGCCCCATATAACCTCCTATAACAGTATAAGCCCCCATAAAACCTCCTATATATAGTATGAGCCCACACATAGCCTGCTACATACAGTATGACCCTGCACATAGCCTCCTATATACAGTATGAGCCCACATATAGCCACTTGTATACAGTATGAGTCCGCATATAGCCTCCTATATACAGTATGAGCCTCCATATAGACTCCTATATATTGTATGACCCTGCACATAGCCTTCTAGATGCAGTATTAGCCCCCACATAAACTCCTGTATATAGTATTATTATTATTTATTGTTATAGCGCCATTCATTCCATGGCGTTTTACATGTGAGGAGGGGTATACATAATAAAAACAAGTACAATAATCTTAAACAATACAAGTCATAACTGGTACAGGAGGAGAGAGGACCTTGCCCGCGAAGGCTCACAATCTACAAGGGATGGGTGAGAATACAGTAGGTGAGGATAGAGCTGGTCATGCAGCGGTTTACCTTTAGTATGAGCCCCATATAGCCTTCTATATAAAGTATGAGCCCATACATAGCCTCCTATAAACAGTATGAGCCTGAACAAAGCCCCATATATACAGTACGAGTCCCACATAACCTCCTGTATACAGTGTGAGCCCCCATATAGCCTCCTATATACAGTACAAGCCAGCACATAGCCTCCTGTGTAAAGTATGAACACGCACATAGCCTTCTATATACAGTATGAGCCCCCATATAGCCTATTATATACAGTATGAGCCCCCATATAGTCTCCTATATACAGTATGAGCCCACATATAGCCCCCTGTATACAGTATGAGTCCGCACATAGCCTCCTATATACAGTATGAGCCCCCATATAGATTCCTATATATAGTATGACCCCGCACATAACCTTCTATATACAGTATTAGTCCCCATATAACCTCCTGTATATAGTATGAGCCCCATATAGTCTTCTATATAAAGTATGAGCCCACGCATAGCCTCCTATAAACAGTATGAGCCTGTACAAAGCACCCTATATACATTATGAGTCTCACATAGCCTCCTATATACAGTTTGAACACGCACATAACCTCCTGGGTGCAGTATGAGCCCGTACATAGCATCCTATATAGAGTATGAGCCCCCATATAGCCTCCTATATATATGAGCCCACACAAAGCCCATTATGTACAGTATGAGCTCCCACGTAGCCTCCTGTAAACACTATAAGCCCCATATAACCTCCTTTATATATTATGAGCTTGCACACAATCTCCTATACACAGTTTGAGCACCCAAATAGCCTCCTATATACAGTATGAGCCCACATATAGCCTCCTGTATACAGTGTAAGGCAGCACATAGCTTCCAATCAGGGGTGGATTAAGGGTAGCCAGGGCCCCGGGCTGTTCAGACACTGTGGCCCCCCCCCGGTCGTGTGACGGGGGTCATGTGACGGGGGTCATGTGACGGGGGTCATGTGACGGGGGTCATGTGACGGGGGTCATGATATACCCGAACCAGATTATTCCAGAAAAATGGCCGGGCCCTACTCTACTGTAACCTATTAAATATTTGGTAGAATCTGCAATACAATTTAGGTATATTTTGACCAATAATATCACATACAAGGAACAAATACCACCGCAACATGACCAGACCACAAATTACAACCACAGTGATCGAATAATATCACATACAAGGAACAAATACCACCGCACCATGTCAAGACCACATATTACCACCACTTGGTGACCAAATATCACATACAAGGGACAAATACCACAACACCATTTCCAGACCACATATTACCACCACATAGTGACTGAATACTACAATACTGATCAGTAAAAAACAACAACACAATACTATCACCATAAGTGCCAGTATTCACAGGAGATCTGTACTTAGTATGCAGTGTCTGTGTAGAGGTAATACAGAGATCACTGGTGACATTATACACAGGACCTCTATATAGTATACAGTGTATAGTTTCATGAAGACACAAAAGAGAATAGTAAAACCAAAAACACTCAGTTTGAAAAAATGTTGCAGTAATCCGCAAGTGCTAGTAAAAGATGTAAAAAACAGGGTATTTGGTTGATACGTTTTTTGCAAAAAATGTATACTAAGCTGCTCTACCAATCTTCACGGTATACCCTTATCAGAGCAGTCCTAACTAATGTATGCAATCCCTATCTGATGTATTTAAAAACCTGATCATCTGTATATAACCTGTGTGAACAGGGTTCAGAGAGGAAAAATCCATGTGTGCATACAGGGTAGAACAGCTTTTGTGCAGATAGCCCAAGAGGAGTGGTGGAACTCCCCAGTCTTGTAGACACAAGAGAACAATTATGGAAACAGGAACACATGGGCTACTTGCACAGTGAACAAGTCTGTATGATCATGTTCACACACCACCAAGAAACCTGAAGACACAAAAGAGAATAGTAAAACCAAAAACACTCAGTTTGAAAAAATGTTGCAGTAATCCGCAAGTGCTAGTAAAAGATGTAAAAAACAGGGTATTTGGTTGATACGTTTTTTGCAAAAAATGTATACTAAGCTGCTCTACCAATCTTCACGGTATACCCTTATCAGAGCAGTCCTAACTAATGTATGCAATCCCTATCTGATGTATTTAAAAACCTGATCATCTGTATATAACCTGTGTGAACAGGGTTCAGAGAGGAAAAATCCATGTGTGCATACAGGGTAGAACAGCTTTTGTGCAGATAGCCCAAGAGGAGTGGTGGAACTCCCCAGTCTTGTAGACACAAGAGAACAATTATGGAAACAGGAACACATGGGCTACTTGCACAGTGAACAAGTCTGTATGATCATGTTCACACACCACCAAGAAACCTGAAGACACAAAAGAGAATAGTAAAACCAAAAACACTCAGTTTGAAAAAATGTTGCAGTAATCCGCAAGTGCTAGTAAAAGATGTAAAAAACAGGGTATTTGGTTGATACGTTTTTTGCAAAAAATGTATACTAAGCTGCTCTACCAATCTTCACGGTATACCCTTATCAGAGCAGTCCTAACTAATGTATGCAATCCCTATCTGATGTATTTAAAAACCTGATCATCTGTATATAACCTGTGTGAACAGGGTTCAGAGAGGAAAAATCCATGTGTGCATACAGGGTAGAACAGCTTTTGTGCAGATAGCCCAAGAGGAGTGGTGGAACTCCCCAGTCTTGTAGACACAAGAGAACAATTATGGAAACAGGAACACATGGGCTACTTGCACAGTGAACAAGTCTGTATGATCATGTTCACACACCACCAAGAAACCTGAAGACACAAAAGAGAATAGTAAAACCAAAAACACTCAGTTTGAAAAAATGTTGCAGTAATCCGCAAGTGCTAGTAAAAGATGTAAAAAACAGGGTATTTGGTTGATACGTTTTTTGCAAAAAATGTATACTAAGCTGCTCTACCAATCTTCACGGTATACCCTTATCAGAGCAGTCCTAACTAATGTATGCAATCCCTATCTGATGTATTTAAAAACCTGATCATCTGTATATAACCTGTGTGAACAGGGTTCAGAGAGGAAAAATCCATGTGTGCATACAGGGTAGAACAGCTTTTGTGCAGATAGCCCAAGAGGAGTGGTGGAACTCCCCAGTCTTGTAGACACAAGAGAACAATTATGGAAACAGGAACACATGGGCTACTTGCACAGTGAACAAGTCTGTATGATCATGTTCACACACCACCAAGAAACCTGAAGACACAAAAGAGAATAGTAAAACCAAAAACACTCAGTTTGAAAAAATGTTGCAGTAATCCGCAAGTGCTAGTAAAAGATGTAAAAAACAGGGTATTTGGTTGATACGTTTTTTGCAAAAAATGTATACTAAGCTGCTCTACCAATCTTCACGGTATACCCTTATCAGAGCAGTCCTAACTAATGTATGCAATCCCTATCTGATGTATTTAAAAACCTGATCATCTGTATATAACCTGTGTGAACAGGGTTCAGAGAGGAAAAATCCATGTGTGCATACAGGGTAGAACAGCTTTTGTGCAGATAGCCCAAGAGGAGTGGTGGAACTCCCCAGTCTTGTAGACACAAGAGAACAATTATGGAAACAGGAACACATGGGCTACTTGCACAGTGAACAAGTCTGTATGATCATGTTCACACACCACCAAGAAACCTGAAGACACAAAAGAGAATAGTAAAACCAAAAACACTCAGTTTGAAAAAATGTTGCAGTAATCCGCAAGTGCTAGTAAAAGATGTAAAAAACAGGGTATTTGGTTGATACGTTTTTTGCAAAAAATGTATACTAAGCTGCTCTACCAATCTTCACGGTATACCCTTATCAGAGCAGTCCTAACTAATGTATGCAATCCCTATCTGATGTATTTAAAAACCTGATCATCTGTATATAACCTGTGTGAACAGGGTTCAGAGAGGAAAAATCCATGTGTGCATACAGGGTAGAACAGCTTTTGTGCAGATAGCCCAAGAGAAGTGGTGGAACTCCCCAGTCTTGTAGACACAAGAGAACAATTATGGAAACAGGAACACATGGGCTACAGACTTGTTCACTGTGCAAGTAGCCCATGTGTTCCTGTTTCCAGTGTATAGTTTCAGTGTATAGGTAACACTGACTCACCAGTGACGTCTCTAGGTGAAGTCCTTCATCTTTCATCCAGCACAGACCGCCATCATTTCTTCCAGCCAGGACTCGTTTCTGCAGGAAATAACACAGTTATCTCGAGCTCCGCTTGTAGAACACATTACTTAATTTTTCACAACTTCTACATTACACCACATGAAGAAAAAAAGGCGATATAGTGTCACTCTGCACAGTAACAGGACCGACCCCCATTTAAAACAGTATACTCAAAAAATAAAATAAATACATCACTGCAGTAATAATATCCCTTAATTAGCCCCTATGGTAATAATATTCCACATCCTGGCCCCGTGTGTCTCATTCCTGGCTCCAGCCATATGTTCTCGCATCCTGCCCTCATGAGTATCCATTCTACCCCATATGATCTCCACATCCTGCCCCATATGTCTCCATTGTATCCATCCTGCCCCATGATCCAATCCTGCCCCATGTCTTTCATTCTGCCCCATGTCTCCAATCATGCCCCGTGTCTACATTCTGCCCATGCCTCCAGTCCTGCCCCCAGTGTGTCCAGCAATCTGCCCCAGTATGTCCAGCATATTGCCCCAGTGTCCAGCAATCTGCCCCAGTGTCTCCAGCATATTGCCCCCAGTGTGTCCAGCATTGCCCCCAGACAGTGTCCAGCAATCTGCCCCAGTGTGTCCAGCATTGCCCCCAGACAGTGTGTCCAGCAATCTGCCCCAGTGTGTCCAGCAATCTGCCCCAGTGTGTCCAGCATATTACCCCCAGTGTGTCCAGCAATCTGCCCCAGTATGTCCAGCATAGAGTCCCAGTGTGTCCAGCATATTGCCTCCAGACAGTGTGTCCAGCAATCTGCCCCAGTGCGTCCAGCATTGCCCCCAGACAGTGTGTCCAGAATATTACCAACCGTGTGTCCAGCAATCTGCCCCAGTATGTCCAGCATTTCCCCCAGTGTCCTCCAGCCATCTGCCCCAGTGTCCTTCAGCCATCTGCCCCAGTGTCCTCCAGCAATCTGCCCCAGTGTCCTCCAGCAATCTGCCCCAGTGTCCTCCAGCAATCTGCTACAGTGTCCTCCAGCAATCTGCCCCAGTGTCCTCCAGCTATCTGCCCCAGTGTCCTCCAGCCATCTTCCCCAGTGTCCTCCAGCCATCTGCCCCAGTGTCCTCCAGCCATCTGCCCCAGTGTCCTCCAGCCATCTGCCCCAG
This sequence comes from Ranitomeya imitator, assembly GCF_032444005.1. Taxonomy (NCBI): domain Eukaryota; kingdom Metazoa; phylum Chordata; class Amphibia; order Anura; family Dendrobatidae; genus Ranitomeya; species Ranitomeya imitator. Next base: position 513,056,971 of record NC_091285.1, read on the forward strand.
TGTCCTCCAGCATTGCCCCAGTGTCCTCCAGCCATCTGCCCCAGTGTCCTCCAGCAATCTGCCCCAGTGTCCTCCAGCAATCTGCCCCAGTGTCCTCCAGCCATCTGCCCCAGTGTCCTCCAGCATTGCCCCAGTGTCCTCCAGCCATCTGCCCCAGTGTCCTCCAGCAATCTGCCCCAGTGTCCTCCAGCAATCTGCCCCAGTGTCCTCCAGCAATCTGCCCCAGTGTCCTCCAGCAATCTGCCCCAGTGTCCTCCAGCCATCTGCCACAGTGTCCTCCAGCCATCTGCCCCAGTGTCCTCCAGCCATCTGCCCCAGTGTCCTCCAGCCATCTGCCCCAGTGTCCTCCAGCAATCTGCCCCAGTGTCCTCCAGCATTGCCCCAGTGTCCTCCAGCAATCTGCCCCAGTGTCCTCCAGCAATCTGCCCCAGTGTCCTCCAGCAATCTGCCCCAGTGTCCTCCAGCATTGCCCCAGTGTCCTCCAGCATTGCCCTCAGTGTGTCCACCATTATAAAAAAGACAAAAAAAAAAAACAAGCAGTCTCCTCACCTGTCCGCGCTCCAGGCGGCGAGCTCCCTGCAGCAGCGCACACTCGCCGGCAACTGACAATGACGTCAGACGCCGGCAACGTGTGCGCCTGCGGCCGACATCAGCCGCCAGCCTCCAATTGGCTGGCGGCTGTTGTTAACTATTGATGTGCGGGAGCGCGCCTGCACGTCAATAGGAAACCGCCGCAGCGCCGGAAGGGGCCCGGTGAGCAGATGAGAAGGGGCCCGATGCGGGCCCCCTCTCTCTGCCCACCGGGTACGGCGGGGGGGCACATAAATGCCAGCGGCGGCCGCCGGCATTCACAGATGATTATCAGAGGGTCAATCTGTGCGGTAGCCCAGGGCCCCCCCAGACCACTGGGCCCTGGGCTACCGCCCATATTGACCCTCTGATAATCCGCCCCTGCTTCCAATACATAGTGTGAGCCCCTATATAACCTAGCCTCCTGTGTACAGTGAGCCCTGTATAGCCTCCTATATACAGTATGAGCCCCTGTATAGCCTCGGCCATCACTTCGCTCATCATCTCCATGCCGTACTGGTCACTCCTCCACTTCCAGCAGACTAATGGTGCCTTCTGGTTGCTTAGCATCCTACGTCACTACTCCACCAGTAACTGGGTAGGGACTTCTTCAGTGCCTCTGCCTATTTTTCTTCATCATACCTTGAGGGGTGGGTCTTCGCCTTCCACTTTGCTCTCTTTAGGTGGGCATCTCTCACTGTAGGCTGGCATTTCTTGTTAAGACACTCCCTTCTGTAGGCGTAACCTCTGGAGAGCTGAATGGACTGCCTCTACTGCACACTGGACCCTATCTGCCTTTCTGACAGAAAACTGTCTCTGTCCCTTCACTAAACAGCAAAACCACAAAAAGAGAACTTAAAAATCCTACAAAAATTCAAAAAACAGCAAAAAAAGGCAGAGATGTTTAACCGTCCAGGCCTCCAAACAAATGCACTATTAGGATGCAGTGGACCCATGTAGTTAAGATGGCGGCCACACAGGTGTAATATACAGATGAGACAACCACTCTCAGCCTGCCAATCCATGGAGGTGGTGGTTGCTTGGTATATTAATGTACAATAAAGGTTTCTATGCGGCGCTGTTCACATACAGGTGATGCACAGCATCTGACTTACAGCCTATTAGTGATGCCCATACTATTAGTTCAGGTGGGCTGCCCAGTGCTATCCAAATGCATCCCATGTGAACAAACACCACAAATTACAAGACCAAATGGGCCCAGCTGCACCCTGAAAAATAAAGTGCAGAAAAAAACATACAAAAAATATGTGACGTTTTAGTCCACATTTTGGCTAAAATATGCTAGCGTCAAGGGTCCTCACACTTGCGAGTCCTATCACAAAATAGCAAAACTACAAAAAGAGGACTTAAACCTCACCATTCTGGGCTAGTCCCAACTATTAACCCTAACTGTTCCTAATAGCTTCCTACTGCTGGGCACAATACAATCTATCACTAAAAATGGAACGCCCGCCAGGGCCGTGGGGTACCCGGTACTGGGTCCGGTATTCACAGGGGAATGTCACGGTGGCGAACCGGTCCATGGCCCTGGGCACCCATGTAAAAGAGGAAATTGATTAAAGTTCGTGTTCGTGACGCCACTTGTGGTATTCAGTCAGAAGGGACAGACGCTGCTTTAAGGGGTCCTCTGGGGTGATGTTATGGTAGCTAGGTGGTATAACTTCCCACAGGTGAAGTATATCCCCAGGGCTCCCGTGTGTAGATGGAAGATGGTGAATAGTGCAGTAAAGAACGAGGACACAGGTTTGAAGTCTCTTTACCTGGTTTACTGAAGACTTCAGGCAGACAGAGTCCAGGGCACCAGATCACAGGACAGGCAGGGATCAGCCAGCTTTGAAGCAAATCCAGAGTCCCCTTTACCAAGTGGAGTTAAAAGCCTTCCTCAAAGCGTGGTGGTGTTATAGTCCCTTACTGCCTATGGCTTCTGATAAGGTCTTCACAATTCTCTTTGTCCTCCATAAAGGTGGGACATAAATCCGTGTGGCAGGTGACTCGAGCCTTTTTACAGGATCTCTATCCTATGTGTCACTGTGCCTCCTGGGTATTAGGGCGGACAGGTGATGTGTAATCCAGCTGTCCTGTCGGTTTCTGCTGTCAGTCTTAGAGTCCCTCACAATTTCGGTGTTCCGACTACCGGTAATCTGCGCCAACCAGGGAGGTAGCTAATTCACTGCTCTGCTCCACTGGTGTCCCTTCTCCTGTGCTTCGCTCTCCCACACGCTCACTACAATCTGTTCGGCTTTTGGTATTATCTCTGTCCAGGAGCTGCAGCACTTTCTCGTGGCTACACGACTCCTCATACGTTCTTCCTGCCTCAGACTGCTCCAGTCTACTCTCCGGCACTATCTGACTAACTTTCCCTCCAAACCACAATATATCTCTATATGCAGGGGAGTCACCTAGAAAATAGGATCAAACGCTCCCCATTGTGTCCTGGAGTGTGAACATGTTGCATGTTTGTGTTACCTGGTGAGAATTATCCTTCATCGCAACACCACTGTGACGACCAGGACCCTGGGGCGTCACACTAACTTGTGTCACCCTACACATTACACATTCAAATGCATTATAACAATACATATATCTTTCAGGGAAAATGTGGGCAACACTTCCATGTTTTTACATAAGGAGCAGGGAAGAATCAGGAAATATGGTCAGAGATTTATAAAGGAAACAGAGTATGCACAGCCTTGTGTGTCATTGTCAGTGTTTTGAACTGAATTTACTGGCCAATGGTAGCCAGGGAAGGGATCAGAACAGTGGAAGAGTAATGAGGGGACGGACCAGTAAATTAGCTGGACAGCTTAGTTGAGAGAGGACTGGAGAGGCACCAGAGTGGCAGATGGGAGAACATAGAGTAGCATGTGGTTGTAGTCTAGGTGTTAAATGATGAGGGCATGCACTATTATTTGTGTTGATGTGGAATTTGCAAAAATGACTTTCTGTTTTTCAGCTCTTGGCCTGTTGCCCTTGCTAGTGGAATGGTGTTGGTGGTGATAACATTATTTTCTCGTCTGCTTGTGATTCAGAAACCACCCAAAGATCCATTATTCTATGGTATGTATATAATTAGAGCTTTTAAATATTTTTAGATATTTTTTATTATGATGATTTATTAGGTGCTTGAGTGGTAAAAAAGTGAGGCAAATGTTTATTAATCCCTTAGCCGACAACTCAGTTCTAGCCGGCACTTCGACTTTTGAAATTACTTACGGTATTCTATTTGAATTTACCTAGTTCCCCTTTAAGGTATTCCACAGATGAACCCAAATAGAGGAAATGCTTCTAGAAACCTACAGGGAAGGAGTTATAGGAGTTACATTACGTGTCTGTATGGATATTATGTTATTGACATCTCTGTGTTCAATAGCTCAAGAAGGTAAAAATAGGGCATCTTAGTTCTGCCACTCCGACACTGATTTGAAATACAAAGAAGATCACTGGGTTACCTAGAAGACTTCAACAAAAAAATTGGGTGAGATTGTTGCTGTTTTTTCTTCTGGACAGTATGAAAAACATACATAATCGTATGAGACGGGCAGCTAGTAAATATTTGTGTAGTTTAGTATCAACTTGATTATTTAGTTATAATTTAGTTTCATGGTGTGATAACGGGAAGCTACATAGAGAACACAACCACTGAGAACCTACATTTTCTGGCTGTTTTGATTTTAGGTTGCTTGGCATTTGGATGCAGTTGAATACCCGTGTGTTAGAACAGCCATTCTTGACCATTTTCTTTGTTTGTTGGCATTGGGTGCGCTCGACTACTCGTGCTATAATACGTATATTTTGTGTACTGTTTTGGTTAACATTAGCTATTTGTCATTCATTCTAAATGTTTCAATTAAAAGCTATGTCTTAAATTCAGCTTGATATGCAGAAAAATCATCCTAAAAGAACACAGCAGATGTGGACGCTGATCAGTGTAACTTCACTTTATGGTTACTTGTTATTTTTATGACAATTATGTCACCTGAAAAAATAGTCGACTCCAGTGATTGACTTTGTCGTACATTACCCAATCTGCTGTGTATGGATTATTTTGTTTTTTCTGACTCTACTTTTCCATTCAATGACAATGGTGCCATTGGGCTTTTGTCAGCAACATTTTTTTCTCCACAGACAGTATGGGAGTCTACATGATGTTAAGGACTGACGGAACGCACCAAGTACAAGATGAAATGGAACTAGGTGCGTTCGCAGTCCGAGGTCCACCGTGCAGGTAAAAACCCTGCTGCTAGTAAAGACGGACTATATGGCGGTACTATAAGAATACACACATGGGTTAGCTTCACCCTGTGTGAAGGAAGCGACCCTGTTGCGTCACAGGACCGCGGTACCGCACATAGAGCGCAAGCAAGGAGTCACTAATCTCAAACCCGAGACTGAGGATTTGAGTTCAGATGACCCCATGCGCTCGACACCGCAACTGGGGTGTCAGAGGAACATAAATAATAATATAAAGGCACAAGAGTGCGTGCGGTGCCGCACTGACGGACGCCACTAACCACCCAGGCTTGGGTCAGGAAAGCGCAGAGCAAGCGCACGGCGCCGTACTGGCGGACACAGCAACTGGTAGCTGTAATGTGTGTTACGTGCTGTTGGATAAGTCGGGCGCTAGATAGCAAACATACACCTTCCGCGAACAGTCATCCAATAGGGAGGGTTATTTAAAGAGCGACTTTCACTCACAACACACACACATATTTAGAAGACAATACTAGCGCATGGCCGTGCGGTCATGCGCAGTTTATATAGTTGCAGCACAGGAAGCTGCTACCGAAGTTTTGCCCTTTCAGGACCTTCCTGGAGGACCAATGGAATGTGCTGCAGTACCTGAGCATGTGACCCTCGATCTCCAACGGGAGATCTTGCCCTGGGCATACTCAGAGTGTGAAAATAAGGACTTAGTCCCAGAGAAGCCTGCTCGCCGCAGATCAGTGCAGGGTACAACAGGAGAGCCAGAAAAGGCAGCAGTAACCCTCTGCACAGAATCAGTCCCAGCAAGACGCTGGGAGCGACGCCTCCGCTGAGCAGACCCCACTGCGGCCGATGCAGAATGGGAGACCGCAGCAGACACGGATCGAGATTCCCCCTGTGCAGCAGAGGAAACTCGACTCCTAACACAGGATACTTTCATTATTTATTGTTTTGCATACATCATTGCATTCAGTTCATGATGTATGTAAAATTTTGACCTCGCAACATTCCCATCTCCAGTCACAGAACACTGTAAACACTCACTTTTCTTATCTGGTAACTTTATGGAAATAGACATTCTGCTCACATTCCCCGTTGAAGACATATGTATAAACATAATGTATTTTGATGTGTAATATGTATCATGATGTGTTGTTAGTGATAGGTTGTAGATTGACTGGCAATGGGGAGAGTTAGAGTTAATGTTTGGGACTAGCCCAAAGTGGGAGGGTCTAAAGTGAAAGGACAGAGAAAATTTCCTGTCAGCAAATCAGTTAGGGCTCAGTGCGCATGAGAAGCAGACCTGCATGATGTGGGTGTTCCTGACGTGAGTAGAGACGTAGGCAGGGGATAGCGTGATCCTGAGCAGAAAAACAAAAAGTGACAGAGAGACAGAAGTGATACATCGGAGACAGACCCCAGGACAGGATGAATAGTAGTATGGTACCGAATGTATAACTCTGAGAGGTAACAGGCCAGGATGGAACAGAGAGCGTGAGACAAAGAGAGTGCCTCAGGTCATAGTTCCAAGGCGTCAGCAAGTTGAGAAGCTAAGTAATGGCCATATTGGCATACTAGTTCCTTTAGGCGGGAAGAGCATGTGGAACTGCGGGTTGAGAATGGGATTCTCACTAACGGGACCTGTAGTACTGTGCTTGGTGGTGGTGAAGACAAAGAAATGCGAGGCGCGAGGCAGGTAAAAAGTAAACCTGCAGAGGTAGAGGGACTGTGTGTGAAGATGCTCCGTTTTGTGAAAGAAACATTTGTGAACCTATGCACCCCGCTATTTAATGTATGCAGTTTCCACCAACTTGATGTAAACTCCCACCTATGACCCCATTGTCACAGGATTGCCATTGGATTGCTGAGAGGTATGTTTGCAGTATATCTTACAGCTAATAATGAAACGGGTACTAGGTCAGTGAGCAAAAACTACCGTACAACCAAAAGAAAAGAGCATTACACAATGATAAGCACACCTGTAGAAAAAAAAAAAAAAACAAGTTCTGCTCTTGTCTGATCTTACAGTCCCATTCCCTGACCAAAACAAAAGATCTTTAAAAATGTGAGGAATTGAAATAGAACTATAATAAAAAGTTGAATAACGTTTCATTAAACAGTCATTCTTAATTTACATAAAACTAGAAAAAAAACAATTAGTAAATGCAACCGAACAGTTGTGGGTCTAATGGAATTTCTCTGCTTATGAAAAATAAATTGGCATTATATTTTTTTTTTCTTAACATTTCATGTTTTTCCTTGTAGTATATGCAGTATTCGCCTTCACCAGTGTGGTTGGTCTTATCATTGGACTTGAACAAGACGGAATTATAGATGGATTTATGACTTTGTATTTAAAAGAGGTAACAGCAAAAAACCTACATAAGCAGCTTCAGCAATGTAGGGGTTAAGTGGCATATTGGAAATTTGCCAGTGGTGTATTTCATCAGACCAGTCCCTTGCAACTTTTCCACCGCAGACCTCCCACAGCAGAAAATATGTACCATACTTAGATCTGCTTTGTTATGCAAATGCATCGGCTTTAATATCCGCTGAATAAATTGACACACTGGATATCAACTCTGCAGCACCACACAAATCTGCAGCTGTAATCCACAGCATTCACGCCACATAGGAACATACTTCTTTGTTCATAGATCATGTTCTTGAATTAGATGCATATTTGAAGAGTGCCACAGACAATTGTTATTTATTACCTTTGTATAAAACATAAGCATTTTTTGTGCTATTTTTTTGTATTGAAAAGCTTTTGTCTTTTTTTAGCAGAGTTAAAAACCAAAGTGTTCCGTGCGAACATTGTGTCTAAGGGGTACATGTTTTCCTTATGGAGAGCGCCAAGTTGGTGTAGGGAGACACACAAGCAGCCTCATCAAAGAGGAATTGGTCAGGGACTCTAGTGCCACCTAGTGGAGGTAGCAATCCGTCAATATTGACCATTTGAAGAGCCATTTCACATGACTCAGGATAGGAAGCCAAACTAGAAGCTACAGTTAGGCTACGTTCAGACTAGCGTTGTGCTAGTGTGCGTCGGGTGACGCAGCGGCGACGCACGCGTCATGCGCCCCTATGTTTAACATGGGGGACGCATGCGTTTTTGTTTGTTGCGTTGTGCGACGCAT